>NW_020167554.1:0-158723 GCF_001641265.1 Pseudogymnoascus destructans | reverse complement strand
TCTCTCTCACACTTCCCTACCTCTCATTCACACTCCCCTAACACACTCCCCCCACTCACGCTCCCTATTCACACTCCTCTCACTTACACTTCCTCTCATTCACACCCCTTCTCACTCACACCCCTCCTCACTCACCCCACTCCCCCCCTCTCACTCACGCCCCTCTCACTCACGCTCCTCTCACTCACTCTTACTCCCCCTCTCTCATTCACCCCTTCTCTCATTCACCCTTAAACCCTAAACACTCTCACTAACCCTTCAACCTTACCACTCTCACTCACGCTTCTCTACCCTCTCACTCACACTTCTCTACCCTCTCACCCACCCTTCCTTAACTCTCACTCACACTTCATCCCTACCACACTCCTTCACTATTCTCTCACTCACCATTCAACCATCCTTACTTCCCATTTCACCCTTATTCATTCCCCATTTACTCCCTAACCCTAAAACTCCCGTTACCACCCTCTCACTTCCCCGTTTATCCCCATACTATCCTCTCCCTTCCCATTTCCCCAACTCTCACTTCATCTTCAACCCTCTCTCACTTCCCACTTCACTTCCCACTCCACCTCCCCTCTCTCACTTCCTACTTCACTTCCCCTTTCCCTCCTCCCACTCTCCCTTTAAACTCTACCACTCCCCGTTTAACTCCCTTTCCCTCCTCCCACTCTCCCTTTAAACTCTACCACTCCCCGTTTAACTCCCTTTCCCTCCTCCCACTCTCCCTTTAAACTCTACCACTCCCCATTTAACTCCCTCTCCCTACTTCCCATTTTACTTCTCGCTTCATTAAAACTCACTTCCTGTTCAAACCTTCCAACTCCCCATCTAACTGCCTCTCACTTCCCATTTCACTCCCCGTTTCCCTTATATAAAACCCTATCAAAATTCCAAAAACCCCATTACGTTCGTCTCATATAACTACCCTATTAACAATATTAAACCTTTTATTGACCCATCTTATTCCCAAAAATAATATCTCGTCCATTATAATTACTGCCTTTATATAACCCCCCCTCCATCACCCAAAATTCGTCTCTATCTCTCGTATCTGAATACGCCATTCTTTTCCTCTCCAAAAATTACCCCTATAACATCCCTTCACCTCCCGTCACCCCAACTCAAAAACACACCCCCCCCTACTTGACCGAAATCGAATTATCTCCCTTATTTAAACTTGTAATAAAATTCTGAAAACGCTATTTTGTAAGTCTCGTAAAACTACTCTATTAACGATATTATTTTCGGATATATTTCCCTATCTTATTCCCAAAACTATATTCTCATCTGTTATAATTATTCCCTTATATATCCTACCCCCTATTCACACCAACTCGAAATTCGTCCCCCATTTCAACTGGTATCGAAATTCTGAAGAAGCCATTCTCTTCCGCTTGCAAAACTACCCTATTGACGATATCAAACTATTCCTCTACAATGTCCCCTTACTTCCCCTCATTCCCATCAAAATAACTGCCGCCCCCCCCCCCCCCCAAACTCAACTGAATTCGAAATTCGCCTTCCATTTCACCTCGTATCAAAATTCCGAAGAAGCCATTCTCTTCCCCTTCAAAAACTACCCTATTAACGATATCGAACGCTCCTTATACATCACCTCTATCATAACTTATAATACCTCACTCAATATATTTGCTGCCTTACCTTTGCCACCCGACGGAAATCAAAGTAACTCACCCATTTCAATTTGTAACCCTAACCCTAAAGACACCATTCTCTTCTCCTCGTATTTCTCGTCATTTCCTGATGTCGAACGATAAATTCTGTCTGTTGCTGCACATTTACTTGGGGATAAAAATCGGGTCTTCCTGGAACCCCCCCAAACCACCACCCGTCTAAATCCGGAATATCTCTCTCGTTTCAAATCGTATCAGAAATACGAAGATGCCATTCCCTTCCCCTTGCAATCCTCTTTTAATACCACCCTCGAACGATAAATTCTGTTGCTTACTGCAAAACTTATTGCTCTCCTTATACCTGCCCCCCCACCCATTGCCAGTCGTCTAAATCCGAAATAACTCTCTCGTTTCAAATCATATCAAAATTATGAAGACGCTATTTTGTTCCCCTCCAAATTCTCTTTCAGACGTGATGCCGAACGATAAATTCGGCCGCCTATTGCAATACTTATAGCCCCTCATCTGACATACCCTCCTCCCCCCTTCCGCCTGACCATATCCGGAATATCTCCACCGTTTTAATTCGTATCAAAAATCGGAGGACGCCATTTGATTCCCCTTGTAATTCTCTATCATTGACGATGACGAACGTTAAGATCGGGTTGTCGCTTCAAAAGTTATCACCCCTCAAGAACTATGCCTCCCTTCCACCCCCTGTCACCTACCACCACCAAAATCCGAAATAACCAACCCAATTTGAATCGTACTGAAATTCAGAGTACGCCATTTTTATTCCTCTTGAAACGCGCTTCAATTTGCCGTGTTGAACGTTAGATTCCGTCTGTCGATTGAGAAGTTATTGGCCTTCGAAAATTAAGGTCCACTGGCCCCTTGCCACCAACCATCCGTTTAAATCCGCAATAACTAACTCACTTCTACTCGTATTAGAAATCGGAGGACGCCATTTTCTTCCCCTTGTAAATCTCTTTGAATTACGACATCGAACGTTACGCCTTGCCTCTCGGTCCGGGTTTTATACCACTTCCCGTTCCATGCCCTCTTCTTCTTAATCACCCATCGAAATCCGTTATAACACAATCATTTCAACTCGTATCAAAAATCGGAGGAGGCCATTCGATTCTGCTTGCAATTATCTTTCAATGGCGCTATCGAACGTTGAGTTCTGCGCACCGCTGCAAAAGTTATACCACGTCTCATATGTAACCCCCTTTGCCCCCTACCCACTGCTGCCCGTCTAAATCATAAATATCTTCACCATTTTAACTCGGATCACAAATCGGGATACGCCATTCGATTCCCTTGTAAATATCTTCCATTGACGATACCGAACGTTAAGTTTCAGACGTCGCTGCAAAAGTTGGAATCCTTCTCACATGTTACCATGGGGCCCCATTTCCTGGTCCCGGCCCAACAAATCCGAAATAACTTACTTGTTTCAAGCCGTATCAAAAATCGTAAGAGGCCATTCGATTCTTCTTGTAAATCTCTTTCAATGACGATACCGAACGTTAGCTTTCGACCGTAGCTGCAAAAGTTATAATCCTTCAAAGTAGGTGCTCCACCACACCCACTGATGCCCCAGCGAAATCTGCAATATCTCACCCGTCTCAACTCATATCACAAATCGGAGGACGTCATTTGATTCGTCTTGCAAATCTCTTTTATTAACGCCATCGAACGCACCGTCTGCATGCTGCGTCAGGTTCTTACAATCCATCCTATAACATGCCCCCCCCAACCACCCCTCCCATGCATCGCCCGACTAGAACCGGAATGTCTCCACCATCTGAAGTCTGATCAACAATCAGAGTACGTCAATTTGTTCCCCTTGCAAAGCTGCACAAGAGACGTCAGCGAACATTTACATCGGTCGCGAGGCTGTCAACTTACAGTCCTTGCAAGAACGTGAGTTCGAAAATGGGCCATGGGACAAGCTCCCTACTCCTCCTCACCTGGCTGCCAGTTGCTCTGCTTCGTGAAGAAGACGCAGGAGTAGCGCGTGCCCTCGAAGGGTGCGATCCAGTGCCCGAGGACTGCAGAGCGGAACAGGACAACATCCCCTGGCTGGAAGGGAATCTTATAACCAAGGGCTGGCAGGCACAGCTCCCCTCCTTCGAACTCTCCAAAGCAGGCCATCGCAACCCAGCCATCCAGCACATCGTGTTGTCCTTGTGTGGCCCAACCTGGCGTTTATCAGGATCGCGAGGCAGTGCCAGCAGCTCCTGTTGCTGAACTTGAAGACCTCCAGCTCAGGCGTGGCTGCACACTCGCGGAGGTAGTTCTGCCTGTACTGCTCGTAGGCCCTGGGATCGATCTCCTGGAAGAGCCTCCCAATGGTCTGCGCGAGGGGGGCCATCTTCTTGTAGAGGGCCAGGGTGGCCCCGAAGCCATTTCCAGTCCTGCGCATGTCAGAGCAGATGGTGGGAGGCGAATTTGTCTGGCCTGTGGCGTGCCACAACCCAAGGTGGTAGACTCCCCACTTCTTCCCCTCGCGCTCAGCCTTCCTGGCCTGCTCCATCTCGTGCCTCTTGTCACTGCTGGGCTTGGGGGGTGGCGCGAGCTCCGTGTACTGCTCAATGGCACCAGCCATGAGGCGGCAGAGGTCCTTGTTCCTGTCCGGGAGGCTCAGCCCCCCCCTCATGTAGACGAGGAGCTGCTCTGGGTCCTTGTCAGCAGAGTTGAAGACGGTGACGGGCTGGATGTCGAGGCCATCCTTCCCACCATCCTTGGGGATGCCCTGGAGCAGCGTGAGGTGCTTGCTGAGCTCGAGGCCCTGCTCCAGTGTGGTGGTGACCTTGGGGTTGGGTGGCGTGATGAGGTTGGTCCAGGCGAGGTCTGTGGTGATGACCCGGGCATTGCCGCGGAACTTGGCCTTCCAGTTATGGGAGAACTCCCTCCTCTCCTTCCACTCATATGGCGAGTGGGCTGTGTGGTGCTGGTGGCGCTTCTGGATGGAGGGTACTGGTGGCATGGTGTCGCGAGCTCAGGTCTTGATGGTACCTCACTATAAGATGGTATAGTCTAGGATCCCCAAAGGCAGATGACACAGGATGGTGTGCCCCTCTTGACACTCGAGACTGAGCTGTGTGCTGGCGTGAAGAAAGCGTGGAAAAATGTTGGGTGGTTGTTGCGCGAGCTCAGGTTTTGATGGTACCTCACTATAAGATGGTATAGTCTAGGATCCCCAAAGACAGATGACACAAGATGGTGTGCCCCTCTGCCACTCGAGACTGAGCTGTGTGCTGGCGTGAAGAAAGTGTGAAGAAATGTTGGGTGGTTGTTGCGCGAGCTCAGGTTTTGATGGTACCTCACTATAAGATGGTATAGTCTAGGATCCCCAAAGACAGATGACACAAGATGGTGTGCCCCTCTGCCACTCGAGACTGAGCTGTGTGCTGGCGTGAAGAAAGTGTGAAGAAATGTTGGGTGGTTGTTGCGCGAGCTCAGGTTTTGATGGTACCTCACTATAAGATGGTATAGTCTAGGATCCCCAAAGACAGATGACACAAGATGGTGTGCCCCTCTTGACACTCGAGACTGAGCTGTGTGCTGGCGTGAAGAAAGCGTGAAGAAATGTTGGGTGGTTGTTGCGCGAGCTCAGGTTTTGATGGTACCTCACTATAAGATGGTATAGTCTAGGATCCCCAAAGACAGATGACACAAGATGGTGTGCCCCTCTTGACACTCGAGACTGAGCTGTGTGCTGGCGTGAAGAAAGCGTGGAAAAATGTTGGGTGGTTGTTGCGCGAGCTCAGGTTTTGATGGTACCTCACTATAAGATGGTATAGTCTAGGATCCCCAAAGACAGATGACACAAGATGGTGTGCCCCTCTGCCACTCGAGACTGAGCTGTGTGCTGGCGTGAAGAAAGTGTGAAGAAATGCCGGGTGGTTGCCGCGCGAGAAGGAAAAAATGTGTAAAGGACTAAGTTTGGACTTGACGGTAGAAGTTCTGATATAGACTGAGACGAGCCACGCCCGCTAGCTGCGTGGCAACTCACATGACTGACCACCCCATCAAAATTGGGTTGAAAAAAAAAAACGTCGAGATCCGAGGCCGGGAGGAGCATGGCTGCGTTCGTCTGGGCGAGGGCTACGCAGTTACATGAAAAGGGGGATGGATTTGATGGCATCTCGCTAAGAAAATGGCGATCTCGGTTAAAAAATGCCCCATCTTCTAACCCTGGTCGGGAGAGGCCATGGCAGTGGTGTGGACATGGGAGTTGCATGTTGGGATTCGTCCTTGCCAGTCTCACCTGGGTATGTAATTATAAGATAATCGTACGAGTATCAGAACTAGAGTATTGCCTCGAAATATCCCAAGGGCTAGTCTGGTATTCGAGCTATGGGGGTCTATAAACGCTTCCGATTAATTGGGGGTGATGGGGAGGGGGCAGCCCATGCCCTAAACATAGCAACGATCAATGTTCGGGAGTGTCACAACCAAACGCGGTTAGGCGAAAACCTTAAAAAGATGTCAACCCTACATCTCGAGTTCGACGTTTAATATACAGCTTATATTGCTGTAATAAGATCATATGTATTGGCGGTATGTGTCATCGTCAGTAATTTAATGCAGTTCATATCTCGTCGAGGAGTGTGATTATTATAATCCGTTCCAATTTATTTAAATTGCAGAGAATAATATTTCTCAACTCACGACATAATTAATATGGCTCTATGGCTACAGTCTATATTATAAATACATGGCGCTACCAGTCGAACACCCATTCGCTAGTTTAATATGCCTCGAACTCGAGCAGCGCTGCTGCTGCGATCTTTACCCCCCAGATGCCCTTCCCACCTGCAAACTCGGCCACCTGCCCACACCATGACAGGAACACATCCACGTCATTGAACGCCCCTGCTGCCCCTGCCCTCACTGCCTGCTCACCGAACCTCTCCTGCAGCCACTGTTCGCCCCCAGTCTTGTGGAACACGCCGTAGCAGAGCGGCATCACGATGTCTGCGTACCTGCACTGCTCGAGGCCACTGGCCGGGTCTGCACGTTGACAGACCGACTGTGGGTTGTAGCACCAGTAGCACGCCGCGAAAGCTGAGATCCATGGCCCACGGCCCTGCCCCCTCCTTCTGGCCTGGTCGCGCGCCCTGAAGAAGTCGAACCGCTGGTGGCACTTGGTGAACTGGTGGTCCCACTGCTCCCTGAGCCCTCGACAGAGCAGGCACGTCCCCTTCACGGTGAGGAGGTCCTCCTTGTAGCGGCTGAGCTCGAGGTATGCCAAACGCCGCTTCTCGTGGATGGCTGCACTCCCTGTGTGCGGCATTGCCTCTGTGGCATCGTCACGGGGCACGTGTGATGGGCTGGGCCACTGCTGCAGACATCGCACGCCACATCATCCCTGGTGCCATCGCACTGCCGAAGCTCTGATGCCTCATCGAGGTGCGCACTCAGACACGTGCGCCTGCACTCCCGGCCTTCGAGGTAGCGGTAGAGTGCCCTCGTCTCGACATCCATACCGGCGTTGCCCGCCTGCGACTGCCACTTGTGCGGCAGGAGCACGGCTGAGTATGCCTCCCTCCCATCGCGCCCAGCCCGACCGGACTCCTGCGCAAAGTCGACGAGGGAGCGTGGCTCGTCCAGGTGCATGACGAGCCGGACATGTGGGTAGTCGAAGCCGGCGCTAAGGGCCGACGTCGCCACAATGTATGGCAGCTCGGGTGTGGTGAGCCACGTCCTGAGCAGCTCCTGCTTCTCCTCTGCCGTGCCGGCCATCGCGGTGTAGACCGGGCAGCGGAGCAGGCTGCCCAGGTCCTGTGCCTCCTCCCATGTCCGCACGTAGAGTATGATCTTGTCTCGGGTCTGGTCGAGCAGCCCGCTCGCCCGCCACGCGTCCCTGGCCCTCCGCGCGCCCTCTTCTAGCAGGCTCCCCTGCCCTGTGGCCCGCTGCACGAGGTACGAGAGGTTCCGCCTGTTCGTTGAGGCCCGCACGACCTTTGGCTTCACGAGGTTGTTCTGCCTCTCGAACGCGGCCTGTAGCATTGGCGGCAGGGTGGCCGTCAGGTAGACGAACTGCGTGCGCACGCTGCGGATGAGGGCGAGGTCGGCCATGGCGTGACGGTACTCGGACGCCGTGATTGTGAGGTGCGCCTCGTCTATCACGACGCGGCCGAGCTGCTGCGTCGCGGCCAGCCTGTGCGCATACGCCCGGAACTGAGACGTGCTCGCGGCCTCGACCGTGACGAACACCAGCGGTGCGTCCCGCTCCTCGCCCGGGGCCCACACGAGGTGGTCTATCCCGAGCTCCTGCACACGCCGCAGCAGGTCGCCACGCAGGGACACGAGCGGCAGCACGAGGATCGTCACGCCCGCATCAGGCAGGACACAGGGCAGCATGAACAGCAGGCTCTTCCCCTCGCCGGTGCCCAGGATGACGACGACCTGCTCCGTCCATGACATGACGACCGTCATCGCCCGCTCCTGTGCGGCCGACTTCCACTGCAGCTTGTCGTCGTGGTAGAGCCCCCTCGCGCACTTCAGCAGGGCTGCAGCAGACCACCTCTTCCGCGGCCGGTGCACGCCCACGGCAATCCTCTTCAGCATCCGCGGCCTGTCGGACCCTGCCACCTCTGCCGCCTCGCGCTTCCTCTTCCCTGCTGCTGCGACCGCATCCCCGAGCACCGTGTCGAGATCCCACAGCCCCCTCCACAGGGATGACGCGCGCAGGTTCCGACGGATGAGGCCATCCCACACATTCCCAAAGTTCGCGTTCAGCTGGTTCGCGTAGCTGCGGTTCACCACCCGCGTGCTGTGGTTCCGCTGCCTCGTCATGGTCCGGATGTCATCCTCCATCTCCTCTGCATCCTCATCGTCGTCGTCGGCCCCGATGCCCTCGAAGCACGCAAGGTCGCCCGCAAACTTGGTCTTCACAATGTTGACCGTCATCTGGCGCCAGTTGGCGATGTGCAGCCGTGGCACCTTGGCCCGCACGCACGCCTGCTCCATGCACCGCGTCAGCCGGTTGTCGGCCCACACGGCCCCGTCCTTCCACCACAGGTACGCGGACATGATTGCGCGTGGGGAGGACTGGCGCAGGAAGGCCTGGCGGAGCGGCACGACGTAGACGAGGTAGTCCAGCAGGAGGTCTCCGATGGCGGCTGGCAGGAAGCGGATGTTGTCCTTGAACCTGCCCGTCTGCTGCTGGCCCTTGTGGTAGGTGGTGTGCAGCATCACGAGCCCGTGCTTGAGGTAGACGCTACGCCTCCGCTGCGTGTTGCGCCAGGTGAGGGAGAACAGCTCGCTCTCGCGCAGCGGCTGGCCCGAGGCCATGTGGATGAGGACGAGGAGCCGCTTGAGGAACTCGTCAGCGACGGCCTCGTACTGGTCGATGGCCTTCTGTCGCCACATGACCCTCGTGACCCCTGCATCCGCCTCTCCATCCTCTCCATCCTCAGCAGTAGGTGCAGCAGTGGTGTCGAGGAATGACGCTCGGAGTGACTGCGACTCCCGTATGACATTGCGCAGTGAGCCCGCGAGCGGCTTCAGCAGTGCCGCGTTCTCCCGGTGCTCGCCAAAGTGCCAGCTAAAGTTGTCGGCGTCGAGGTTGTCCTTGAGTGCCCACGCGCGCATCCGTGGCAGGCCCGCTGCGCCAAACATGAGCTCGCCGTGCAGCAGATGCTGCGCCTGCCTGAACTCCGACAGCAGCAGCTGCTGCACCTCGTCCATGTTCAGGTCGACGTCCCTGTAGGTGAGGATCTGCTCGTCCTCGTCCCAGTGCGCCTGGTGCGAGCCCACTCCGTCCTTCGACACCGCGAACAGCAGCAGGCGCCAGCCCAGTATCTCGCCCATGGGCGTCTCCGTGTCCGGCCGCAGGTACTGCTCGCAGATGCTGTTGATGTGCTCGAGCGTGCTGCCGGCGCCCGACCTCTCGAGGTATGCGGCCGTGCTGAAGATGAGCAGCTGCACAGCCCAGATCAGGCCGGACAGGCAGCTGTTGAAGTTGCCCGGCTCCTTCCACGACTTGGTGCGTGGCTTGACGCTCAGCATCGCGCAGAAGCTGAGGAGCGGCGAGCTGAAGCGGTCGCCGCCGAACTCGTGGCAGACGAGGGCCATGCAGAGGGATCGGAGGGCGTCGTTCAGCGCTAAGCGGTCTCCGTCGGCAGCGCACTCCAGGGCGGCCTCCCAAGCTGTCGTCTGCTCGTCCGTCAGCCGGATCCGGTCCTCGGGGCGCCTGCCCTGGTCCGCGCTCAGAGGTGGCGTGAAGTGGCTGCCGCAGTAGGCGACGCGGTAGCAGTACGCCATGAACTGCTTCCAGTACCCAAAGTTTGTGCGCAGTGTGGATGGCTCCTTCTTGGGGTCGAAGCCGCGCACCCTGCCTGCCCTGCAACTGGCTGGTGCCGATGAGGTAGGGGCGCCATGGAAGCGGCTCAGCGCGAGCTGCCTCGGCCACGTCAGCATGCAGTCCGGCCCGTCGAAGCACCAGCCGTGCACCTCAGCGAGGATCTCGTCCATGACCTCGAGCATCAGGAACAGCTCGGGCTCTCCCTCATCTGCGCTCTTCGGCAGCGCAAAGGAGGCGTGCATCTCGTCCTTCTCTAGGCCCCGCACGTGGTTCTCGATGCCAGTCCGCCTCAGCCACGGGACCGCAGCCGAGGGGTGGCTGTCGAAGCCGTGCACCTTGTTGCCCTCCGTCTTGATGTCGTCCGCTACCATGGTCGCGTCCGCGTCGGCCAGGTCGAAGAAGGCCTGCTCCTGCGGCTCGAGGGCGATGGCGGCAGTAGCTGCGTCCCCTTCCGCCCTGTCGTCGTCTGTAACCACAAAGTACCGGACATGCTCGGTCTTTGCGAAGAAGGTCTGCACCGTGCATCTCTGCCACGCGCCACCCTCACTCTGCTGCGACGGCTTCTGCCCGTGCTCCCGGGACACGTGCGCCCTGATGGCCGGCCCGGACCGGGTCAGGGTCGGCCGGCCGTCGTCGCAGAGGATGCAGGAGAATGCCGGATGGCGGCGCAGTCCCTCGATGGCGATGCAGGGCTGGTCTGGCAGGGCGACCTGTCCCGGGGGCCGCAGCTCATGCGTCGCGAAGAGGTCGAGCAGGGTGCGCAGCTCCGGCCCCTTGAGGTCGTGGGGTGGGTGCCTCAGGTGCCACTCCTGGCTGGCGCGCGCGGGCATGAGGCAGGTCCCGCAGTCGCGGCAGAGCAGCACCCCGTGAGTTGCGAGGTAGGAGAAGCTGGCCGCCATCCTTCCCTTGCGCGAGCGGTGTGTGTGCGCTATTCGCCCTTCGTTGCATGCTCTGTATGCGTGCTTGATGCGCCTGCGCCGTCCCGGGGGTCTCCCAATTTGCTGCACAATAATCGCTCCACAATGGCCCGTGCGCGCGCGAGCGACAGGGGTCGCTCGCGTGGGGATTCCCAATTTGCACTACAGATACGGCCGCTTCTAGGGGTAGCGAAGACACCACTTTCTCCTCAAGAATTACGCCCTTTTGAAGGCACGGCGACCCCAGAACAGATTCTGGGCTATCAGCAGAGAATAGGCTCATGCCTATACGCCGCGATTCAGACTCGACCAGATATTTCATTCACTGTTGCAAAGCTTTCTCAGTTTCTCACGAATCCTGGCCCTGATCACCACTCTGCTGCATATAGACTACTTAGCTATTTGTCAGGAACTCGGACGCTAGGTATCCAATATGGCGATACGGATGAGGAAACGCCTTATGAGGCTATTTTCACGTCTCATCCTATGCCCGCAGCCCCTGAGGGGGTGGGATCGAAGGACAGTATGACTGAATTGAAGGACAATACGACTCAGGGCGTGAAGCGCTATTTCCAACCTTCGAGCGATGCCTCATTTGCGGACAATCCTAACTGCAAGAGCTCCCACGGTTTTCTATTCAAGCCGTTTAACGGACCTATCGCCTGGATGTCCAAGAAACAGACACACGTCTCCACATCGACGACTCAAGCTGAGTTCATCGCCGTCTCAGAGGCTGCGAAGGAGCTTATCTGGTGGACGAGACTATTCAAATCGGTCGAATTAGACCTTCACGAAGATCCTACAATTGGTTGCGACAATCTACAGACAGTGAGGCTCCTCAACTCGTCGGCTCCCAGATTAATCACGAAGCTGAAACACGTCGATATACTGGGACACTGGCTGCGTGAGCAGGTGGATCTTGGCGCCATTCATGTGGAATGGATGCCAACAGGACAGATGCCTGCCGACGGATTTACGAAGGCTCTTCCAAAGCAAAAACACGACGTATTTGTCCAACAGCTCAACCTGGTGAACCTCCGAGACCATATTCAAAAGCTATAGATCCAGGAGTCAAATGTCACGGCGAACAGACGCGAACGGACAGGCAGGTTGGCAGGCACTCTGCGACACCGAACTATTGACGACACACGTTGATCGTGCCTTTGAATTACCTTCTATTTGAGCTCAGTTTCCTGATATCTCCACGTTACCTGAGGGGGTGTCTCAGTTGGGACTGAAGCTGTTCATGTCACGTGTTCGATATTCTCATGTAGATGTCTCACATATAGATAGGCTGCGCACTGGGTACTCATGAGTCGAGTAGTAGAATTTCTACTCACCCAGCTGAGTTACTCACTCATATCCCGAGTATTGTTGAATGAGGATTACTCACTTGCCGGGTACCTAGTATAGGTCTTGGCAACCCAGTTATATCACGTGTTTGATTAGTCATTGAAAAGGGGGTGTGATCGTGACTTCACATTGATATCGATATCGTAAAACGCCATAACTCAATAACTCCATTCCCATGTCGTTGATATCCTATTCCACACTATAACCTTTGCCTTTAGGTACCAGGTTACCAGAAGGTTGCCAGAACTTATCTAACCTTCATTCCTGGGTGAGAGACATTTCCATCGATTAAGCCTACAGCTCCATGATTAAACATCATATCCCGCAAACGCCGAACCAATACCATATCCTTTGCCTGAATTGTCACTCTCTTCGCATGAATAGCAAGGAGATTTGTCACTATAACTGTTAGTATGTCCCTGTCACTATGTTCAAGTATCATACTCTCAAATTCTCGAATGAGGAAGCATTCGGCAGCTTCCTGGAGAGCTAGGATAGCAGATTGCTGGAAGCGAAGATTGGACTTGAAGTCTTGTGCGATTTCCCTAACAAGACGCTGGAATGAGAGCTTTGGAATAATCAGGCGAGTATCAAGTTGCTGTCTTCTGATATCGTGGAGAGCCTTGGTGCCTATATGTTTATTAGAGAGTTCTGGTAATCCTCTGGTAATCCTCTTACCAGACTTTGCACGGCGCATGGCCTTCTGAGCATGATTGTTGCAAGCTTGAGATGAGCGAACTGGAGCTTTTCTTGCTGTGCGCACAGCCTTTTCCTTTCCCTTTCCCTTTCCACCAAGCCTAGAGCCAGCCTGTAATCCAAGTGGCATCCTTGGTGCTGTGCCGCCAGTTGATCTCCTAGCAGTTTGCTTAATACGAGCCATTTGCTAACATTAAGATGAGTTAGTGAAGTATACACAAGACAAAGAAGTAGATCAAAAGATATATGTACTTACAGTGAGTTTGTAGCAAGGATGTTGTAGAAAGAGTAAAGAAAGAGGTAGAGGTTGAAAGGTATGTGTTTTATTTGAAGGTACGCGTTGTAGTGTTGTTTAGAACAGTAATTATTTGCAGGTGAATATTCCTTGACGAATATAATTGTTTGCAACTTTAAAAAAACAACAACCTTACAACCAACCACCTTCCTTGGTTACGTTCCGATCTACACATTCTTCTTCTCTTTTGCGCTTTACCTCTTCACTAGGACCTCAAGTAAGTTTATTATCTTGATTCTACAGTCAGAACTTCTGATGATCTTCTGCTAATCACGTGTTTAGCATGGCGAAACGCAAGGCACCTGAAGAACTCTCCACTAATTTGAATACTATCAAAGCTCGCAACCGCGTCTCCAACCTTACTGAAGATGAGAAGGCTGTTCATTTAGCACTCAAGGCTGACCATGGCGATCTGAGCTACTACTTAAAGAAGTTATACAAGTCTGCAAAGTATATCGCTGCCTCTGCTGAAGACAAGACACGTCTACAGAATGAATTGAAGGTTGAGCGTATTCGTGTTCGGTAAGTTCCTTCTGGTAATCTCTGGTAGCCTTAATCTAACTATAAACAGGACTGAAAAGGGCACCCATGCATCTTGCATTGCGAATCAGAAAGTCAAGAATACTAGCGCCCCTTCTTCTTCTCCACAAGCCCCACCATCTACTCCGCCACAACTTCTGTCTGAGCTTGCTGCATTTGAGGGTATCACCAGTATCCCAATCGATGACGATCATAACAGCGAATGGGAGGATACTGAGGTTGAAGACGATTTAGAGTTGGAGCTTATGTTACGGCGCGACGATATTTTAAATGACGAGGCTGTTCTACCAGATGAGCTTTCTGATGAAGAGATCGCTAGCATCCAGGCTCTCTTAACTCAAGCACGCATTGATGTTGGTACCTCATAGTCTGGTAATCTTCTGGTAATCTTCTGGTAATACTAACGGTTGATAGGCCCATGAAGAGTCCAATTTCCGCAAGTGGCAACATTTCTGGGATAGCTGTATCCGCTCATATACGAGAAAGGCTGGAAAGCTGAGAAAGAAGCCTGAGCATCTCTTTGAATATATGCCATGGATTGATGTAGAAGAAGGGTACGTCTCTGATCATTCTAGCAATCTTCTAGAGATACTAATTGTTTATTATAGCACTTTTCACAACGTTATCCCACCACATAAATATTTCTGTTTGTACGAGCAGGCAGTTTGGACAAACTTTACAGCTTGGAAGTTTGGAAAGTGGGCCCAATTACCAGGACCTGCGCAGTGGTACCCAAAGTCTTACAATCTTGTCAACAACGGATGGTTACAAGTCTCCACTCATAGTTCTAGCTTCAAAGAGGCGTTCTTACTTGTCTACTCTAAGAAATTTGATAAGGAAAAGTGGGCTAAGGTATCAGCTGCACAGGATATGTTGTTTCTGGAGTTAGAGTAGAGGAGAGAAATGGAGTATTTGATTTTCCGACGCGAATAGGGGCTATAGAGATTTAAGTATTTCATCGTAGCCAGACTTCTGGTAATCTTCTGATAATCAAACAATTTGCTACTTGCCAAATGTCATCGCAATATTCAGAGTTGTTTGACTCTGACAATCCTATTTCTAATATATTCTCAGACTCTCTTCCCTCTTCTCAACGACTACCTTCATTAAATCAAATCCCTGCGGGCCTCGAATATACTGGCAAATTAAACCAATTCATCAAATGGACTAAGGATACACACGATGTATTCATTGAGTGGTGGAAGCTATCACGATGGTATGAACAACACTCAGATCATACTACAAAACTCCTTACGAAGATTGCATGGGATTCAACCAACCAGAGTTCTCAATACTGGAGAAGTTATCACCAAGGAGCAGACCGGCTTTCTGGAGAACCATGTGTCATTTGTACCTATTGTTCGAAGGCCCTTACGCATCCTGCAATCAAGTCTGCTGGCCCAAAGTCTATGGCAACACATCTTGCATCAGACATTTGCAAAAAGAAGTCACGGATGGGTAAGGATAGTCTCTATCAAATGCGAATCAATCAGATGCGACCTCAACAGGTAAGGATTACCAGATTATTACCAGAATTATATAGGCTAATATCTATAATAGGATCATATTCTCACACAAGAGGCATTTTACGAACAAGTTCTATACACAGTTATCTCAACTCATAGCTCGTTCCGCTCAGTCGAGGATCCTGAATGGAAAAGGCTTGCTATCTTACAGAATCCTCACTATCCACTACCCTCAGCAACAACTATTCGAAACCTCTTAACAACAAAGCTCACACAAATCGAAGAAGAGATGCTACAAGATGTTGTTCCTGGTTCAAAGATTGCATTATCGCTCGACTGTTGGTCAAGTGTTACTCGACTTTCATTTATGGGTGTTATTGCATCATTTATCGACCGTCATTGGAAAATGCAAGAGGTCTTGATTGGGTTTGAACCTATATATACAGAGCATACTGGTGCTGAGTTATGTGGAATACTTGAAAAAGTTATCACAAGGCAGCATTTAGAAGGACGAATTATATCCATTACGACTGATAATGCGTCAAACAACACTTCAATGATGAGAGATGTGGAAATAATGCTTGATAGTATTGCAGACAACGAGCATTTCATTGGAGGAAAAGTACAACACATACCCTGCCTAGCTCACGTTATTCAACTTGCCCTTAGTGCTCTCCTTGGTCGAATCCGGATTACGCCAACAAATCAAGAGATCTTAATGAACTGGGAAGAAGAGAATCAGATGGAGGGCCTTGCAAAGTTGCAGAAGGACAAGGGTATTGGATTTACACTTGGAAAGGTATATATTCTCTTGTTAGTTCTGGTAAACTTCTGGTAGTCTTTTCTAATATCTCATAGCTCCGGAAGCTCACTATCTTTGTTAATTCAAGTCAAACTCGAAGGAACAGGTTTATGACTTTGCAAAAGGCAAACATGAACCGGGGTCAATCATCTCAGAGGCTTCTTCGACTTATTCAAGATGTATCAACTCGATGGGATTCGACATGCCATATGCTTCTGCAGTGTATTAGATAGTATTGGCGATACGGGTCGTATACGACCAGTGTATTAGATAGTATTGGCGATACGGGTCGTATACGGCAATACTGAGTCAGTGCGTATTCCAAAATCCCAATACGGGTCTAGTGCGTATTCAGTTCTCAATACTGGCCGTATACGGGCCGTATTACTAGCCGTATACAGCTAGTATTGAGGCTTAAAATTTGAAACAAGGGGTTCGAATAACTTCAATTGGTAGATCGTTATATACTATATATTACTACAATGACTTCACAACCTTCGGATATACTGTCACAGCTCGACAGTGAGCTATTTGTCAGTGAACGATTTGAAACCCCGACTTCGCCTATACTTAAACGTACGCTATCCTCTCCCTCTGTTTCTGTAACAACAACTGCAAGCAGACGATTTTCGAAAGTCTGGGACCATACACCTGTTAGCCGCTGCGATATCATTCGGAACTACCAGGGCAGGTTAATATGGCGTTGTAGATACTGTCTAAAAGAGTATCTTGAGTCTGGCGGAACAAAGATTATTACAAGGCACTTAAAATAACACGACATAGATATATCCTCTACTCAGGAATCTCGAACTACTTCAATTCAAAGCAATATCGCTGAAGCTTTCGACAAAGCTAAAGAGATAAATCATAAACGCCGCTGCCTTTCTACTGTTGCAACTGAAGCCTTAGACCCTGCTGTTGTTGAGCAGCTATATGTACGATGGATTACAACTTGTGGAGTCCCTTTCCGTATGGCAACAATATTGGAATTTAGGGCATTACTCCATTACCTTAATCCAGAGATCGATAACTGGCTACCTAACTCTATTTCAACAATACAGACCTGGACGTTGCGTACATACAAGGCTCAAAAGCAACAGATCAAACGCGATGTACAATCAGCTCTGTCAAAAGCCCACTTTACAGTTGACCTCTGGACTTCTCCCAACTCTCTTGCAATTCTTGGTATAATCGCACACTATATATCCGAAACTGGCCAATTAGAACACTCTGTTCTTGCATTACAAGAACTAGATGGCGAGCATACAGGTTAATAACTTTATAGTAATATTTATAGTAATCAGCTAACATCTTCAGGTTGGAATCAGGCAGAGCTTATTATGAAAGTAATCAACGACTATGGAATTGTATCGAAAATCGGATACTTTGTTATGGACAATGCAGGAAACAATGATACAATGATGGACGCTCTTTCTACATGTATGTCTTTCTATATGTATATGGTTTATTATAGTTTGCAACACTTACTGACTACTCTATAAATAGTACTATTTGACCAATACCAAATTGTCTATAATGCAAGACATCACCGCCTTCGATGCAACGGCCATATTATTAATCTAGCAGCTCAATCCTTCTTATTTCACACCAACGATGAGGCTCTTGCAGAAGAGAATAACACTAGTATGTTAACAACACCTACAGAGCTTGAAATGCAACAATGGCGACAGAAGGGACCTCTTGGAAAGCTACACAATATTGTAGTTTATATTCAACGGAGCACGCAACGATTAGCTAATTTCCGAGAGCTTAGTGGTGGCCGCAACCTTGTACGAGACAACTCTACTCGCTGGAACTCTTGGTATGCAATGATTAGTACTGCAACAAAGCTTAAGACTGCTATCAACCTTTTCTGTCACCAATATCAAGAGAACAGTGATGACTTATTGTTAGAAAAGGACTGGCAAGATCTACAAAAGCTTCAAGACTTCTTGCTATTCTTTCACGATGCTACACTAGCTACAGAAGGTCATAATGCAACTATTGACAGAGTGTTGCCAACAATGGACTTCTTACTTGAGCAGTTTGAGACTGCAAAGAGTATATATGCTACTGATCCCTTTATGAGTCCTTGTTGCAACTCTGGCTGGGTTAAATTGGACAAATACTACAGCTTAACAGAGAGATCACCAGTCTATATTGCTGCTTTAGTACTGTCTCCACAATGGAAATGGGATTATATTGACAACAACTGGCCTGAAGAGTGGCAGGCACCTTGCCGGAAACAGATGCTCGATTTCTGGGTTACAGAATATAAATCAACAGCAGTTACTGTCCCTACTCAAGCGTCAGAATTGGCCAAGCCAGTCCAGAACTCTTTCCTTCAATGGCATCAAGGAAAGAAAGCAACTATTGATCAAGACGAGTATTCAAAATATCTGCTAGCACCAGTTATTTCAGAAGTTACAGATCCACGGGCCTGGTGGCTTGAACCTACACAGCGCAAGACCTATCCAAATCTTAGTATTATGGCCTTGGATATATTATCAATTCCTGCGATGTCAGCAGAGCCAGAGCGCCTGTTTTCAGGTGCAAAAATTACGATTACAGACCGTAGGAACCGTCTTGGTATTAAGAGTATTGAGGCAATTGAGTGTCTTAAATCATGGCTTGGTAAAGGCAGGGCAGTAGCTTTTGCAGATGACGCTGTAGATATGAGGCAACTGGATATAGATACAGATATTCCACAGAGTTAAGGCTGTGATTTGAAGCTAGAGTTAGTGTGTGCTATAGGGAACTAGTAGTCTGGGACTGCTAGTCTGAGGGTTTTCATTGAAGTTCTACTATCTATATACTTCTGGCTCATTTGCCGACCTTCTCTCAAACATTGTTGCCTGGAAAACTGAAGCCAGTCATGTGGAGACGCATGGCTTGGACCAGCTTCATATCTTTCTGTTGGATCGTCACGCGCTTTGCGTGGATGGCAGCAAGTTGCGTCACTAAGTTGATTACTATAATGATTACTATAAAGTTGTAGGGTCACCTACTCTCAAACTCCCTGACAAGTGTCGTCTCTGCAGCTTCTTGAAGTGCACTGACAGCAGACGCTTGGATTCGCATATCCTTGCTTAGATCGAAAAGAATCCCCCGGAGAAGTCGCACGAAAGGCGCACGAGGCACAAGAAGCTCTGTTGTCTTCTGATATCGCTTAATCTCACGAAGAGCCTTGACTGTTTTGAATCAGCAATAGCTTTATAGTAATAATAATAGTAATCAACCTACCTCCAGTTCTCTGACGGCGCTTTGCTGGCTTCTTGGCAAGAGCTGGCTTCTTTCTTGGTGCCTTTCTGACCATCTTCTGGGCGGGCATCTTGGGCTCTTTCGGTCCAAACTTCTGGCCAGGCGCAAAGCTTGGTCTTAGACCTTTCTTCTTCTGGGGTTGTGTGTGTGGGATTTGGAGCTGTTGTCGTCGGCTTCGGCAGACTGGAGTATGTGGTGGAGGTTGGAGAGGTGGAGGTTGTAGGTTGCGACTACTACGGCGATGTGGTGAAGGTTCTGGAGTATTGGGGTGTTGTGTTGGAGTACTGGCGCCGTCTGATTCCAAGCTTGGATTGAACTCAGAAGCCTTGTCGGCCATTAAGCTGTAGGGGGGTTAATATAATGATTACTATAAGATTCGGGAGCTTACCAAGTAGCCAGCAGCAAACTGCATCTTTGTAGTGTTGAGGTAGTTGAGTAAGAAGAAGAAGAAGGTGTAGTATAAATTGAGGTGAAGTGAGGTTGCCACGTAGAAAGTGAATTTCGCCCCAACAACAATGTGCAAGCAGCCTTATTGACGCGTTTTACCAAACTTTAACCTTCTTCTTCTTATACCTTCTTCTTCTTCTTTTTCTTCTGCCTTCAAACACAACCTCACAACACGACCTACCTCACAACACCACCACCATCAACACCATCAAGGTAAGTCTATTGCATCCTTTACATCTGTTTTATAGTAACAATCATAGTAAGCTGACTACAATGGCTGGAAAACGGAAGGCCGACGACGAGAAGTCAACCAATAAGCACACAAAACGCGTGGATAAAAGACGAAACGATATGAGTGAGCCTGAGCGTAAGATCGACAATGCGAAGAGGGCCGATACTGCCGCGACCGCCTACGCTGTCAAGAAGCTCCGTGGCACCCAGCAATTCAAGGACCTCAACCCTACTGAACAAGAAGAGCGAGTCAAGGCAAAGAGGGATGAAGTCAGAATCAAACGGTAAGAATCTCAACATTCTTTATAGTAATCATTATAGTAACCAGGAAACAGTGTCAGAGATGGAATCCATGCGAGTATCGTCGAGCAAAACCTTGGGATTGGAGAGGGTGGTGGGGCGTACGCACTATGGGACGATGGGAACATGGCATGGGAAACTGAGGAAGAAGTAGACGAGGTTACTCAAGAAGCGATGTGGAGGGAAGACGAGAAGGCCAATGGTTACAGGAAGGTGGACCTTGAGAACGCCCAGTTGAAGGTTGAGGGACAGGCTGATGCTACAACTAAGGTACGATCAGCAACGCTATTACGAGACCAATACTGATATGGATACAGAAATTTGAAGGTCTTGGATTCTCTATTTGGCGCCGCAAGTGGAGAGCAGCATACAAGTCAACATTGAGGCTGATGAAGAAAGTCAACACTGACCCAGATTTTATCAGCAACCTGCCCCCAGCAATCGACACAGAGACTGGGTAAGTCACTATAGTAATATTTATAGTAATCAGCTAACATCTACAGGACTTATTATGAGAAGACCCCCCCGCACCTCTACTTCACCAAGACACAGATGGCAGTTTGGCGGAACTTTGCATCATGGAGCTTCGATGGCGAACAAGTCTACCTTCCTGGCCCTGCTGACTGGTACCCTGATGGCTATGATACTGAGTTCTATGGCTTTCAGTTGGATTCTGATGCACTTGGCGCCTTTCGGGCCTGGGAGGTGTTGAGAGAAGAGACTGAGCCAGCTGAGTACAAGTGGATCCTCCCATCTGACGACAGATTGTTGCTGTTGTCCCCAACCAAGGAATCCGAGGAGCTTCTCTCCCAGTTCTACAATATGTAGATCAAGTGCTGCTTTTAGAATATACTAGATAGCCCAATGCACTACTTTCTATACTACAAGCCCTCATTGAAGTAAGTTATATACTTCAGATCATTTTTCATTGTGTCACGTGGTTAATACGGCCCGTATACGGCCAGTATACGGGCTCCGTATCGTATTAACCAGTGCCAGTGCGTATTGAGTTGAACCCGTATCGTATACGCACTGGTTACAAAAATGAACCCGTATACGGGCCGTATAATACTATCTAATACACTGTGCTTCTGCGAGCACAGCAACTCAAGTCAACAATCAATCAATATACTCGAGGCGATCATGGTGCTCACATGTTCAGACTTAGCGAGCTAGAATGGAAGCACATCGAATACATCATTGATCTTACAAGGCCATTCAACTTCTTTACAACAAACATTGGATCGTCAGCCGGACCTACTGTCTGCTATACACTTGGAGTATATCAAAAACTCTTATCAACGCTTGAAGGAACTCGGCACCGGCTACGGCATAAGACATATCCATGGGCAGCAAAGATGACTTTAGCAATCGATGCTGCAGAGAAAAAGATTAGGAAGTATTATAACAAGCTATACACAAATACTGGATCTATCTTCGCATTTGCTAGTATCTTAAATCCTAGTGTGAAGCTCTCACACTTTAACAAAAAGGTTTGCAAGCTTGACTTTTCAATACGAAATTGGGAGACAGAGTTTGAACAACAGTTTAGGACTCTTTATAAAGAGCAGTACTCTACAGTGCGAGTTGCGAGTCAATCAGGATTACGAGATGCAGATATGGATCCATTAGCCTTAGTATTGCAGCAAAGTCAGACATTAAATGGGACTCGGGGCCAGCGAGAGGAATATGTGAATGAGGCTGATCTCTATCTTGATGCTCGTAAGTTTCTGGTAATCTTCTGATAATCTTATTCTAACTTGTATAGCACATATCTACACAAAGATATTGCTATTTTGGCAACAAAAGGAAGAGCAATTTCCTGGTCTATCAGCAATGGCTCGTGATATACTTTGTATTCCTGCTGCTGAGTCTGGAGTTGAGCGAGTCTTTAGTGCCGCAAGGGACGTATGTGGCCACCGACGTGGTCAACTTAATCCTGAGACGATTAAGAGTATTATGCTTATATATTACTCTCGACAATACAAGAATCGTCAAGGTCATCGTGACAAGCTTGCAGATATGATGGACGTCGTTGATATGACTGAGGAGCAAGTCGAAGAAGAGTATGAGGCACAACGACAACGGATGTGCAATTCTATCGAGTTACAATATATCAGCGATGAAGAAGAACCACGATCAAATACACATATCCGAGAGACATATTCAAAGGTACAATATCCTCCGTTTAATCCTCAGCGGCCACAGCAACAGCAAGACTTATCACAAGCTGCACATGAAGAACGACAAATGCGCTACCAACAAGGTGAAGAAAGAGATAGGGCTGACCGTCTTAACGAGACCTTATACGACATCCCAGATGACGATATCCCAGATAATGAAGATATAAGAGAAGATGGTAATAATGAGGAGCCTATACTTCCAACTATTCATGACGATGAAGATAAGGATATGCCGTCCTCGCCACCAACGCCTATCCAACACCCTCGGAAGACTGGAAGAGATCTACTTGATATCTTTCAAGCTACTCGTCAAGACCCTATAAATACTTTAGGTATTAGTAGGTCTGGCCGGCCTCATCAAGCAAGGTGGAAAGATGTTCTTGAGCATATATAATATAGTGTTCTGATAATCTTCTGATAATCGTGGTACTTAGATAGAGGAATATACGTGATTCGTTCTCACAGCTTATTAGAGATGGTAGAGTGATGCTGATAAATGTAATACTTTAAGTTAACTTACAACTGTAACCATAAAATAGTATTAATCGTATGAGGGACTGTTCACGTAATGCATATATCTTACACGTGACAGCCGAGTACTCACTGGGTTTTTACAGAGTAACTGAGTATTGGCCTCACTCACCGAGTCGAGTGAAAGGTTCAGCTACTCACCCAGCTGAGTAACCCACTGAGTGAGTGAGCCGAGTATTGGGCGAGTAGTGCGCAGCCTAGGCTCCACCTGCCCCTACCACTCGACAAATCCGAAATAACTCTCTCACTTAAACTCGTATCAGAAATCGGAGGTAGCCATTCTGTTCCGCTTGTAAACCTCTGTCAATGGTGGTGTCGAACGATAAATTCCGCCCGCTCCTGCAGAACATGTGACTCTTCTCATACCTAGCCCCCCACCACCCTTTGCCACCCATCGGAATCTGGAATACCTCGGCCATTTCAAGCCGTATCAAAAATCGGAAGACGTCATTTGATTCCCCTCGTAATTCTCCTTCAATGACGATATCGAACTTTATATTCTACCCATCGCTGCAGAAGCTATCGCCACTCACGTGCCATGCCCATACTGCACCCTTGCCACCCGGCGGAATCTGGGATATCTCCATCGTTTCAAACCGCATCGTAAATCGGAAGACGCCATTTTGTTCCCCTTGTAAATTTCTTTCAATTACGATATCGAACGTTTGATCTTGCCTCTCAGCTCTGCATTTATACCACTTCCCGTTCTATGCCCTCTTCTTCTTGCCACCCATCGAAATCCATTATAACACGATCATTTCAACTCGTATCAAAAATCGGAGGACGCCATTCGATTCCGCTTGCAAATCTCCCTTAATAACGATACTGAACGTTTGGTTTCGTCTCTTGTTGTAAAAGTTATTAGCCTCTGAAAACTATGCTCAGCCCCCCCCTGCCACTTACCGCCTGACAAGATCCACCATAACTTGTTCGTTTCAACTCGTATCAACAATCGGAGTATGCCATTTTGTTCGTCTTGCAAAGTTGTCCAATTTCCCCTATAGAACGATACATTTGATCCACCGCTGCAGGCGTTATTAGCCTTCATAAACTATACTCAGCCAGTCCCTCAGCCACCAAGCACCTGACGAAATCCGAAATAACTAACCCATTTTTTCTCGTATCAAAAAAAGGAGTACGCCATTTTGTTCCCCTTGCAATCCTCTTTCAATAACGCTATCGAACGTTAAGTTCAGCGCACTGCTGCACAAGTTATACCACGTCTCATATGTAACCACCCCCCTTGGCCTTCCTACCCACTGCCACCCGTCTAAATCCGGAATATCTTCACCAGTTGAACTCGGATCAAAACTTGGGATACGCCATTCGATTCCCCTTGTAAATATCTTCCATTGACGATACCGAACGTTAAGTTTCAGACGTCGCTGCAAAAGTTGGAATCCTTCTCACATGTTACCATGGGGCCCCATTTCCTGGGCCCGGCCCAACAAATCCGAAATAACTCACTCGTTTCAAGTCGTATCAAAAATCGTAAGAGGCCATTCGATTTCTCTTGCAAATCTCTTCCAATGACGATATCGAACGTGAAGTTTCCGCCGTAGCTGCAAAGGTTATAATCCCTCAGAGTAGGTGCTCCACCACCCCTACTGTCCCCCCAGCGAAATCTGCAATATCTCACCCGTCTCAACTCGTATCACAAATCGGAGTACGCCATTTGATTCGTCTTGCAAATTACTTTTATTAACGCTATCGAACGCACCATCTGCATGCCGCGTCAGGATATTACAATCCATCCTATAACATGCTCCCCCAATCACCCCTCCCATGCATCACCCGACCAAAACCGGAGTATCTCCACCATCTAAAGTCCGATCAACAATCGGAGTACGTCAATATGTTCCCCTTGCAAAGCTGCACAGGAAACGTCAGCGAACGTTCCACTCGATTGCGAGACCGTCAACCTACCGTCCCTGCAAGAACGTGAGTCCGGAAATGGACCAGGAGACAAGCCCTCTACTCCTCCTCACCTGGCTGCCAGTTGCTCTGCTTCGTGAAGAAGACGCACGAGTACCGCGTGCCCTCGAAGGGCGCGATCCAGTGCTCGAGGACTGCAGAGCGGAACAGGACAACATCCCCTGGCTGGAAGGGAATCCTATAGCCAAGGGCTGGCAGGCACAGCTCCCCTCCCTCAAACTCTCCAAAGCAGGCCATCGCGACCCAGCCATCGAGCACATCATGGTTGTCCTTGTGAGGCCCAACCTGGGCGTTTATCAGGATCGCGAGGCAGTGCCAGCAGCTCCTGTTGCTGAACTTGAAGACCTCCAGCTCAGGCGTGGCTGCACACTCACCAAGGTAGTTCTGCCTGTACTGCTGGTAGGCCCTGGGATCGATCTCCTGGAAGAGCCTGCCTATGGTCTGCGCGAGGGGGGCCATGGTCTTGTAGAGGGCCAGCGTGGCCCCGAAGCCCGCTCCAGTCCTGCGCATGTCTGAGCAGAGGGTGGGAGGCGTGTGTGGCTGTCCTGTGGCATGCCACAGCCCAAGGTGGTAGACTCCCCACTTCTTCCCCTCGTGCTCAGCCTTCCTGGCCTGCTCCATCTCGTGCCTCTCGTCACTGCTGGGCTTTGGGGGTGGCGCGAGTGTCGTGTACTTCTCAATGGCATCAACCATGAGGCGGCAGAGGTCCTTGTTCCTGTCTGGGAGGCTCAGCCCCCCCCTCATGTAGACGAGGAGCTGCTCTGGGTCCTCGTCTGCAGAGTGGAAGACGGTGACAGGCTGGACGTCGAGGCCATCCTTCCCACCATCCTTGGGGATGCCCTGGAGCAGAGTGAGGTGCTTGCTGAGCTCGAGGCCCTCCTCCAGTGTGGTGGTGACCCTGGGGTTGGGTGGCGTGATGAGGTTGGTCCAGGCGAGATCTGTGGTGATGACCTGGGCATTGCCGCGGAACTTGGCCTTCCAGTTATGGGAGAACTCCCTCCTCTCCTTCCACTCATATGGCGAGTGGGCTGTGTGGTGCTGGTGGCGCTTCTGGATGGAGGGTATCGGTGGCATGGTGTCGCGAGCTCAGGTCTTGATGGTACCTCACTATAAGATGGTATAGTCTAGGATCCCCAAAGGCAGATGACACAGGATGGTGCGCCCCTCTGACACTCGAGACTGAGCTGTGTGCTGGCGTGAAGAAAGTGTGGAAGAATGTTGGGTGGTTGTTGCGCGAGCTCAAGTTTTGATGGTACCTCACTATAAGATGGTATAGTCTAGGATCCCCAAAGACAGATGACACAAGATGGTGTGCCCCTCTGCCACTCGAAACTGAGCTGTGTGCTGGTGTGAAGAAAGTGTGAAGAAATGTTGGGTGGTTGCCGCGCGAGAAGGAAAAATGTGTAGAGGACTAAGTTTGGACTTGACGGTAGAAGTTCTGATATAGACTGAGACGAGCCACGCTCGCTAGCTGCGTGGCAACTCACATGACTGACCACCCCATCAAAATTGGGTTGAAAAAAAAACGTCGAGATCTGAGGCCGGGAGGAGCATGGCTGCGTTCGTCTGGGCGAGGGCTACGCAGTTACATGGAAAAGGGGATGGATTCGATGGCATCTCGGTAAGGAAATGGTGATCTCGGTTAAAAAACGCCCCATCTTCGAACCCTGGCCGGAGAGGCCACGGCAGTCGTGTGGACATGGGAGCTGCCTGTTGGGCTTCGTCCTTGCCAGTCTCACCTGGGTACGTAATTATAAGATAATCGTCTGAGTATCAGAGCGAGAGTGTTGCCTCGAAATATTCCAAAGGCTAGTCTGGCATTCGAGCTAGGAGGGTCTATAAATGCTCCCGATCAACTGGGGGTGGTGCGGAGGGGGCAGTGTAACGCTGACTTCTAAACGATAGAAGACACAGAGGTTCTCTTGCGTAAAGGTTTACTTATCAGAGGAGGCAGGGGATCAGACACAAAGGCTTCAAGTAACACGTTACTAGTATATAACAAATACTGTATTGAGTTGAGCACGAAGCTCCTATCTAAGGAAATACTATCTACTTATATAGTGGCGTCGTGCCTAGTGGACTCTTGGGAACTCACTCGAGTCCTCGGAGTCCTGGACTCTTAGGACTCTTCTCATCATCCTGCGAGTCCATCACGTGCCTAGTGGACTCCTGGGAACTCACTCGAGTCCTCGGAGTCCTGGACTCTTAGGACTCTTCTCATCATCCTGCGAGTCCGTCACGTGATACTTTCGGAACTACTATTCCCCGCTGCCCCTCCAGGTACCAGGGCCGGTCTCATGCGACCTCCCTCCTTCCTGTCCTGTAGTTGGCCAGCCTTCTTGTTCCGTCGTAACATCCCTCCACAGGGACGACGCGCGCAGGTTCCGATGGATGAGGCCGTCCCACACGTTCCCAAAGTTCGCGTTCAGCTGGTTCGCATAGCTGCGGTTCATCACCCGCGTGCTGTGGTTCCGCTGCCTCGTCATGGTCCGGATGTCGTCGTCAATCTCCTCTGCGTCCTCCTCGTCGTCGTTGGCCCCGACGCCTTCGAAGCACGCAAGGTCTTTGCCTGCAAACTTGGTCTCCACAATGTTGACCGTCATCTGGCGCCAGTTGGCGATATGCAGCCGTGGCACCTTGGCCCGCACGCACGCCCGCTCCATGCACCGCGTCAGCCGGTTGTCGGCCCACACGGCCCCGTCCTTCCACCACAGGTACGCGGACATGATTGCGCGTGGGGAGGACTGGCGCAGGAAGGCCTGGCGGAGCGGCACGACATAGACCAGGTAGTCCAGCAGGAGGTCTCCGATGGTGGCCGGCAGGAAGCGGATGTTGTCCTTGAACTTGCCCGTCTGCTGCTGGCCCTTGTGGTAGGTCGTGTGCAGCATCACGAGCCCGTGCTTGAGGTAGACGCTGCGCCTCCGCTGCGTGTTGCGCCAGGTGAGGGAGAACAGCTCGCTCTCGCGCAGCGGCTGGCCCGAGGCCATGTGGATGAGGACGAGGAGCCGCTTGAGGAACTCGTCAGCGACGGCCTCGTACTGGTCGATGGCATTCTGTCGCCACACGACTCTCGCATCAGCCCCTCCATCCTCATCAGTGGTGTCGAGGAGTGATGCTCGGAGTGACTGCGACTCCTGTATAACGTTGCGCAGTGAGCCCGCGAACGGCTTCAGCAGTGCCACGTTCTCCCGGTGCTCGCCAAAGTACCAGCCGAAGTTGTCGGCATCGAGGTTGTCCTTAAGCGCCCAAGCGTGCATCCGTGGCAGGCCTGTTGCGCCAAACATGAGCTCATCGTGCAGCAGCTGCTGCGCCTGCCTGAACTCTGACAGCAGCAGCTGCTGCACCTCGTCCATGTTCAGGTCGACGTCCCTGTAGGTGAGGATCTGCTCGTCCTCGTCCCAATGTGCCTGGTGCGAGCCCACGCCCTCCTTCGACACTGCGAACAGCAGCAGGCGCCAGCCCAGTATCTCGCCCATGGGCGTCTCCGTGTCTGGCCGCAGGTACTGCTCGCAGATGGTGTTGATGTGCTCGAGCGTGCTGCCGGCGCCCGACCTCTCGAGGTATGCGGCCGTGCTGAAGACGAGCAGCTGCACGGCCCAGATCAGGCCGGACAGGCAGCTGTTGAAGTTGCCCGGCTCCTTCCACGAGTTGGTGCGCGGCTTGACGCTGAGCATCGCGCAGAAGCTGAGGAGAGGCGATCTGAAGCGGTCGCCGCTGAACTCGTGGCAGACGAGGGCCATGCAAAGGGACCGGAGGGCGTCGTTCAGGGCTGGGCGGTCTCCGTCAGCGGTGCACTGCAGGGCTGCCTCCCAAGCCGCTGTCTGCTCGTCCGTCAGCCGGATCCAGTCCTCGGGGCACCTGCCCTGGTCCGCACTCCCGTCTCCCGTTGCAGCAGGCGTAGGTGGCGTGAAGTGGCTGCCGCAGTATGCCACGCGGTAGCAGTACGTCATGAACTGCTTCCAGTACCCAAAGTTTGTGCGCAGTGTGGAGGGCTCCTTCTTGGGGTCGAAGCCACGTGCCCTGCCTGCCCTGTAGCTGGCTGACGCTGATGATGATGATGCAGGCGCTTCGCGGAAGCGGCTCAGTGCGAGCTGCCTCGGCCATGTCAGCATGCAGTCCGGCCCGTCGAAGCACCAGCCGTGTGCCTCAGCGAGGATCTCGTCCATGACCTCGAGCATCAGCAACAGCTCGGGCTCTCCCTCATCTGCGCTCTTTGGCAGCGTGTAGGAGGCATGCATCTCGTCCTTCTGCAGGCCCCGCACGTGGTTTGCGATGCCCGTCCGCCCCAGCCATGGGACCACGGCCGAGCGGTAGCTGTCGAAGCCGTGCACCCTGTTGGCCTCCGTCTTGATGTCCTCTGCGACCATGTTCGCGTCCTCCTCGGCCAGCTCGAAGAAGTCCTGCTCCTGCGGCTCGAGGGCAATGGCAGCAGTAGCTGCGTCCCCTTCCGCCCTGCCGTCGTCTGTAACCGCGAAGTACCGGACGTGCTGGGTCTCAGCGAAGAAGGTCTGGATAGTGCACCTTCGCCACGACCTGCCCTCGGCCTGCCTGGCCGGCTTCTGCCCGTGCTCCTTGGACACGTGCGCCCTGATAGCTGGCTCCGACCGCGTAAGGCTCAGGCTCTGGCCGTCGACATCGCAGATGGCGCACACGAATGCCGCGTGGCACCGCAGTCCTGGAATGGGTGCGCAGGGCTGATGCGGCAGCTCGACCTCGCCCGGCAGCCGGAGCTCATATGTCGCGAAGAGGTCGAGCTGCGCTCGCAACTGAGAACCCTTCAGTAGGTGTGGTGGCTGCCTGAGGTGCCTCTCCTGGCTAGCGCGCGTGGGCGGGAGGCCGGTCTGGCACTTGGCGCAGAGCAGCACGCCGTGCGCCCGGAGGTAAGGGAACCTGGCAGTAGCTGCCATCACGTACGTCCGATGCTGGGACTTTGGCTGGGTAACAGAATTACTCTACTAAAGAAATACAGAGGTGCGCGCGCGCGCATGGGGACCGGAAAAGGGGGGGGGGGTTTCCCCAATTTGCGAAGGAATATTTGCGAAGGAATGGCCCATGCGCGCCTGCGTGACAGGGATCATTTGCGTGGGGATTCCCAATTTGCGCCAGAGATACGGCCAGTTCTTGAGGTAGGAGTTTTGGGTTGGTGCCATTTCTGCCGAGACGCCTCATTTTTGTATGGGAAAATGGCCGACCCCACCAAAACCTAGCCCAACTTCAAACGCCTGTAACTTTACGAGCTGGTGAGCAATGCAATCGGTTGTCAGCTTATATGATACGTAAGTCTCCTGTGCACAGCTTCGCCCATATAAGCGTAGCTGGAGGAGCGACGGCTGTGGAGTTTTGAGTTGGTGCCATTCGTAGCATCTTTTGTGTGGTGCTGCGCACAGACCAATTTTCTGGCACCAACTTGATGCCACGCCCGCGGCCGCGACATAATAAGGGGTAGGGCACTGCCAGTCTGCTTAAGTGCAAACAGATGGTCTTCCGCGGTCTTAATCTCATCGATGTCTCCGAACATGCATCGGATTTCCTTACAGAATCCTTTCCAGCTGCCAAACATAGTCTGCGTAGTTGCCATGCTTCCATTGGTACTCTCATATTTGAAATAATCCTTGAGGAATGGTTCGATCCATCGCAGGGCTTCCCCCCTAAGGTAGGACGCAGTCCACAGGGCATAGCTCTCCTGGGTGGGAAACTTCTCGTCATTGAAGTGCTGGTACAGTTCGACCTGTAGCAAAAACACCTCAAGTTCCTTTCGGTTGCCGGAGTAAGTGTCGGGCAACTTGACGCGTAGAGTTTCCTTGAGTTCGTTGATGGTGGGTGCATCGGGCATCTCTTCATTCTCAGGCTTAGACCTCTGAGACGAAGTTGGCGTGGTGGGGGTTTTCCCCTTCGAACTGACGACAGACATGTTGCTTTGTGTATGAGCCAGTGCCTCGTGTAATGGTGGGTGCACCAGATGTGAGAATCTAGCCACCCAAGGAAGGGATGAATTTACTAAGACAACACACTGTCTTAGAAAACAGAGCCAAAGGGTCGTAGCTTAGACTATTCCACAACGCAGCAATCAGGTGTGTGATGTAGTGAAGTGGTTCAGACAAGTTGCAACAAATGTTGAGTCTGGGAACTCAGGGGTAAGTCAGAGGTTAAGAACTCACTGACTTTTCAGAAACAAGGAGTAACAAGATCAATGCTTGGAAGCTTGGAAAAGACGTGGAAGTATGTGATAGTCGATTTACTGTATTGTCTGCTTGCCCTTTCTTAAGGAAAGGGCAATCCTATTTATGCTAAAGGAGTGTAGTTCTCTCATTTTCCAAGACTTTCCATGATTACCAGGCTTGGTAACTGTAGTCGACGTAAGAGAATCCCATAGAACCATCTCTTAGGTTCGTAGCCTATAGGAAGTGAAAGGAGGTCCAAGGTCAGAGTACCCCTATAGACAAATTATGTCATAGACAAATTATGTCATAGACAAATTATGTCATAACTTAACCAATCTTGTGGGTAACTAAAGAGCGATGACATGTAATGAATCATAGAGGTTCGTAGGAGCTTTTAGAGCTATCGTTCATGCTCCTAGGCCTCTAGTTGGTAGAGATATGTCATGTGGTAGTATGAGTGATGTCATGTAATGAATCATAGAGGGTTGTAGAGATATGCTATGTGGTCATATCGGCCCAGTAACTAAGGAGCGATGACGTGTAATGAATCATAGATGGTTGTAGCAATCGTTGAGTAGTATTGCTCTTGTTGTTGGTGTGATAAGCCAAAATATGTATAGTGACTTGTAGGTTTGAGGAGGAGATTTCCAAGTTTGCTCTTGAGTTTGATAGCAAACTGAGTGCAACGAATGTCAGTATGACAGAACTCACTCGAGTCCTCAGAGTCCTGGACTCTTAGGACTCTTCTCATCATCCTGCGAGTCCATCACGTGATACTTTCGGAACTACTATTCCCCGCTGCCCCTCCAGGTACCAGGGCCGGTCTCATGCGACCTCCCTCCTTCCTGTCCTGTAGTTGGCCAGCCTTCTTGTTCTGTCGTAACAGTAGGATACTGTTAGTCTTGCAGTAGTCGTTGAATTCGGTAGAGTGGTGGCTTGTATGGCCGTCAAGGACTAAGAGGCGATAAACACCTTTCGTACGAGCCTTTGTGCACTGATCAAAGTGCTTGATCCAATCTAAACCAATCTCATTTGTAGTCCAGCCGTTGGTACTTGTATGGATCCTCCAATCGCTCTGGAATTGGCCGTTCTGATACCAAGATGTGAGGTGGAATTTGCCCTTCACAACCACGTACAGAGGTAGTGTCCAGCCAGTTGCGCATACTCCCTGGATCACTGTAACAAACTCTCAATTGCCTGGCTGCTTTGTATGAGGCCGAGAACTTCGTTCGGAGCTTGTAACAACCTTTGCGCTCGAGAGCATGCCCATTAGAAACCCAGTCTCGTCAAAGTTATAGATATCCTCCTCTTGGATGCCATACTTAGCAATCATGTTCTGTACAAGCCGGAACCACGCGTTTACTACGTCCGGATCTTCGCATTGGGCCCTCTGGTAATCGATTCGATGCCGAAAACGCGTGGTAAGCTCAGGGTTGCACTTGACAAAGTTCTCTGCCCATCATGGTCCAACATGCGACGCGTCACAGTCCGTACGGAGGCGATCGGCCATTTCTCGAACGTCTTCAAGCCGGGGCTGAAATCCTCGCGAATCTAGGTCGAGTATCCGATCGACAAGCACCTTCTCTTCTAAATTGATCAACTTCCTCGAGTTGGCAGAGATATCGCGTCGTGATTTCCGTCCAGCTTGTCGGCATTCGAGGGTCGTACGGGCAACTTGGTAGACTTTAGCTGCAGCTCGAATCGAGAGATTAGGGTCTCTTTTTAATGCCTCGAGAGCAAGGACAATACGGCTTTCGTTTGAAGAACATTCCATCTTTGATGGTTGTGAAAATTGATGTTAGAGGTAAGAAGTTGTGAAAAGTGGGTGGAGTGGCCCGTTCGCTATGCTGGCCCGCTCGCTATGCATGTACGTTACTTCTAACGAAACGTGACAAAGTAGCTTTATATATAAATTTTGGTGTGATGATACTAAGTGCGCCACTTCATGATATGCACTGCTTGCTAATAAACCACATTATAACTTTATTTATAATCTTATATAAACTCTTATAAATATAGATATAGTCTAAAAAAAGGGCTATATATATATAGTTTTTATTTAATTTACACTTATAAGGTCTAACCTTAAGACTATTTCCTCTACTAGAGTCCTGGGGAAGAGGGGTGAGTAAAGGGGAGAGGAAGGGGATAGTCGACGTTTAGCATCTTAGGAAAATTGCTAATGGAATCCTAGGGAAGAAAAAGGAAATTACCGTGTTTATGGCGCGACTCATACAACCAAAAATCACTATATTGTGCGGTGACAAACTGCAGTCGTGACAGCAGCGTGACGACTTGTTCTGCCAGCTCAAAGAAGCCCGTCTGCGCGATCCAAGTGATGATCATATGCGCACCAACTCGAGGAATCTCGCCGCCGTGTCGCCCAACTCGAAGAGCAGGCAACGGAGCATCAGAATGTCCGCCCCGAGCTAGCTACGGCGCATAGCAAGATCGCGGAGCTGGAGCAGCAGTGGCGCCCGAAGGTGTCAACGTTGGGCTCGACGAGTTTCCAGGGGGTGTTGTGCTCGGCCTTGTCGAGACCCGCGGGCGCGGGCTGCCAGCGCCCTGGGAAAGTTCCAGCCGGGTAGGATTCATCATCGTCAGGGGACTGAACGGCGCCAGTAGCGCAACAGCAAGAACAGCGAAGCGGTAACAACGACGCAACGGCAACAGCAGCGCAACGACGACAACAGCGCAAGGGGTGACAATGGCGTAATAGGTCCAGTACGGGGGTGAGACGAGAAGTCGCCCACTTACTTATCTGAATCCCGCTGTGACAAGGTCTGCTGCAAACTTCTCGCGCATTTCTTGGGCTTTGCTATGCACACGACATTCAGCACAATAGGATCCTTTGGCCGGTCTCCGTCTTTCAGGAATTGCTGTGTGACGATCGCTGTTCCGAGGACGTTTGTCTCGAAGCCAGAGAACCACTCCTTCAAGTCTTGCTCCACGAATGGTCCCTCGTCGCGTTGTCCGCCTTCAATTTCCAGACCTCGCTCTCGTATTTCGATGCCGTTAATGCCTCCTTGCGTGCATATTCGTATTTGACTCCAGTGAGTTCGTTGCGGAGGCTATCTGCATCTTTGACCATATTCGAGGCAAGTAATCTACAGATAGATAGACAGCAAATAAGCGCAGAGATGGGATGTAAAATAAAGCAAAGGCGTATGTGAGAAGTCCAATGGCGGGTGCAATATCAATATCACAACATACGGAAAACCCCACAGCTACTCAGCCAGACAGGTAGCTCGGATGCAATATGAGAGCCCAAGAAAATCCGAGAAATCCCTACTCACCCAGCGAACCAGCCAGCGTGGAGGCAAGGCCAAACCAACCTCAGAATAGCTGTGACCCCCTATTTCCCTCGCATCATAGATAACACCATCGATCAGCTCACCACCTTCGTCCTCCTTTTCCCTCCCCCTTTCCCTCTCTCACATCATTGTCCCAAGCCATCCACCATCTCACTACGCACCCTCCCCCACGCCCCTCCCACTTTCCCTCCCCCTTTCCCTCCCCCTTCCCCTCCCCTTTCCCTCCTCCTTTCCCTCCCCCTTTCCCTCCCTCACATCATTGTCCCAAGCCATCCACCATCTAACCCCTACGCACCCTCCCCCACGCCCCTCCAACCAACCACCACATCGTCATCACCCTCCCCCCCTTATAAAAATAGAAACCCCCCTTACCGTTCGCGGCCGCATGACCATCTCCCCGCTACCCCCTTCCACCCCGCCATCACCCGCTGTGGCTCCGACAAGATAAATGAGAAGGAGAGGAGAGGATAGGGTGCCGGTGTGCCGCATCCAGTCTTCATTCACCTCGGGTAGATCGATCGCCGATGATGAGAGAGGCGGGGGGGAGGCAGTCTCGATCTGGGCTGGGTGCTGGCGATGGGGGGGATAAGATTGGAGATTTGATGGTGGGGGGAGGGGCAGAGGTGTCCCGCTTCGGGTTGGATGCGGGTGATGACGGGGAGCTGTAGTGTCCGTCCATAGCCTTGGTGTGGCGGATCGCGGATCGGCCCATGTCAGATAGCTATATCAGCGGCGTTGGCTCCCTCGTCGGCGTCTGCGTAGTCTCCGTATAGCGTCGGGATGAGATCAAGATTGAGTGGGTTTAAAGTAGCGCAGCCGCGTTCGGCGTCCATGAGAAGCTATATCAAGACTCCGTCGATGCCGGTACGCGTATCGATCGAGGGGTAGTTGGGCACTTCAGCCGTCTTTCGTCTTTGGGTATCGATAGACTCTGTGTCTACGGCCTGTACCTGATTAGCTCACCACCCCGAGTCTTTCTCCTACCAATAGCCTCAGGTACCCCCCGATCTCTCAGCCTCATCCGGGTTCAGCCCCCCCTCAACCCCCAACCCCCCAACCAATCCAATCCCCAAACCGCAGACTTAAATCGCCTCCGTCCTTTCCGCCGCTCGACTCACACCGTGTTCAGCACCTCGCAGTCCAGTTCGGGGGAAGTATCAAGGCTTTATGCAGTATCGGCGTATGCGGCGGCGCGGATACCAGATGAGCCTTTCCGAGTCCGGTGTTGGGGGAGGGGGAGACCCCAACCTCGTTATATACTTATATCCCTTTATAGTTATGGAGGGTAAGCCCTGGGGATATGGGATTAAACACTTCTGCGTTCGGAAGTTGGGGTTTGATGATGCGTCCCATAGGGTAGTATCGGCTATAAGGAGTCTACATCCCGGCGCCGTCACTCCTACCTCGCGGATCGAAGAATAGCCCATCCGTGTCCGGCGTCGGCCCATCTATCTAGCCTCAGCCGTGTCGTCTTATGAAGAAAAGGATTCGCTCATCAGGAAATTCCATCTCCATCCCCCGTCTCTACATACATACAGCCTCTGACAAATACCATGGTTAGTTCATCCGTGTTAATCCGTGTTAATCCGTGTTAATCCGTGTTCATCCGTGTTAATCCGTGTTCATCCGTGTTCATCCGTGTTCATCCGTGTTCATCCGTGTTCATCCGTGTTCAGCAGCCATTGTCCAGTCTATTTCTAGCCTCCGCCCAAGCCGCTGACTACTATTTTGTAGCCGACTTCCCCCCTCCCGCCATCCAAACCTAGCGCCGTCTACCCATCTTGGCGCGTACGGCCACAGCCGCAAGGCGACCAGGCCAACCCCACACCCACGCCCCTAACCCTAAATCCACGGCTGAGTTGACGTAGATGATATCGACATCTCCCATGGACAGGGGCAGGAAGAAGGAATGAGGTGTGTGGATTGTCTTTCCCAGATAGAGAGAGAGAGAGAGTGGCGGGCAGTGTTGTCTCTGGAGGGAGGAGATAGAGATGGCGGGGGATCGACGAGCTGTAGGGCTGTGATGGGTGTGGGTGTGTGTGTGGGTGTACAGTATGTGTGGGTGTACTGTATGTGGGTGTACTGTATGTGGGTGTACTGTATGTGGGTGTGTATGTGGTGGGTGTGGGTGGTATGTGGTGGGTGGGTGTAGTGTGTGTATGTGGTGGGTGTGGTGGGTGTGGGTGGTATGTGGTGGGTGGGTGTAGTGTGTGTATGTGGTGGGTGTGGGTGGTATGTGGTGGTGTAGTGTGTGTATGTGGTGGGTGGGTGTAGTGTGTGTGTGGGTGGGTGTAGTGTGTGTATGTGTGTGTGTGTGTGAGTGGGTGTGTGAGTGTGAGTGGTGTGTGAGTGTGAGTGGGTGTAAGTTGGTGGGTGTATGTGGTGCATGTGTCTCTCGTCACCAGTATTCCCCCCACACACCACACATTATACACCCACCCCACACATACCGAGTACCACACACATATCAAAGGCCTCTTCTTGCTCGTCACGTGAACCAACCTCCCTTCATTCACGTGCCCCATCCCATCGTCTCATCTCGTCCCGTGTTGGCTGTTGGCCTGTTGGAGCCGGTTGGTTGCTGTTGAATGTTGAACAAGCCCGGACACTGGTCGGTGGCCGTGGTCTCGTGCATGGTCGTGTCCGTGCTGCCGGCTGGAATGTTCTCCGTCTGTCTAGAGTCTATATGTAGTGCCTCCTACCTGCTCTGGTCGTCTTTGTCCTTTGTCCTCCTCCTTCCGTTTCTATCCCCCTTCCGCTTCTATCCCCTCCCGCCCCTTCCTCCTCGGATACCCACCTTGTACCGCGTAACTCCCGTCACCGACCGCGTTACTGCCGCCGATACACGTCCACCGTCCAAGTCCAAGTCCAAGTCCAAGTCTAAGTCCAACACCTCTTTCATCTCCTCGGTCGCTCGGTCGCTCGGTCGCCCACTCGCTCGGTCGCTCACTCGGTCGCTCGGTCGGTCGCTCACTCGCTCACTCGGTCGGTCGCTCGCTCCTCGGTCCCTTTCCCTCATTCCTCTCACCCTCCCCCCCTTGCCTCTGCCCGCTGCATTTGTCGGTCGTTTGTCATTTCATGATTTCTCCAATCCAACAATGGCCGCTCTTCCCTCCCTCCTCGGCCTTACTCGCCCCGGCTCTCTCCCATCGCCACGCCCCTCCCAAGTGAAACACCCACACCTCGCCGGCGCATCCATCGCAAAACCCAGCCGAGACACTCGTACACACAGCTACTACGACGACTGATGGGTACATACATGCACGTCGAGTATTGCGGGTTACAGTATGTTGTGTGCATCTAGATATCTATTTTGCTTGGTATGTACCCGGATGTAGGTACCCTACACACAGAAACAGGACAACAACAGATGGTGGTTGTTTCTATTTTCCATTCGTGTACTCGAGTACGCATACCACATCATACCCGATACGGCTTCTGGGACATGGGATGTGGGATGTGGAGTGGAGTAGATATGATATCCAGGCTGTTGGGATCGTGTATTCCCATCTCACCGAGCGAAGCCGGCGGGACATGCAACATGCAGGATGCAGGATGCAGGATGCAAGATGCAAGATGCAGGATGCAGGATCAAGATGCAAGATGCAAGATGCAAGATGCAGATGCGCTACTCTACAGACACAATATCGTCTTCTGTTCTAACAGGTACACTCCCTTCCATACAGCTAGGATAGAGTAGTGACGCAGACAGGTAGTGGATATGGTAGTGGATATGGTAGCTGTGGTAGTACCCAATCATCCCCCATTCCCCCCTTCCCCCCAACTCATACTCTATCCTCTCCCCACTCTCCAACTCTCCCCACCATCCCCACCATTCCCATTATCCCCACTATCCCCACTATCCCCACTATCCCAATCATCCCCATTCTCCCCACTCTCCCCACTCTCCCCACTCTCCCCACTCTCCCCACTCTCCCCACTCTCCCCACTCTCCCCACTCTCCCCACTCTCCCCACTATTCCGCTCTCTTCCTGCACAGAACTAACTAACTGTCAGCACTGGAATGCCCTCTTCCAATCCATCTTCCAATCTGTCTTCCAATCTGTCTTAAAATCTGTCTTCCAATCTATCTTCCAATCTGTCTCCGAGCTCTGAGTCGTGAATAATGCTCGCGGCACCCTCGGTGAGACGTAGCACTCTCACCTCGACTAGACTAAACTCGCTCTCGCACGTCTCGCACGCTCACTCACACACTCACTCACTCACATACACAAACATACATCATCGCCATCATCGCCATCATCGCCATCATCATAGCTTCGGGGATACCCTCATCTCCTCGGCGTTCCTTCCTCATCCCCCACACCACCACCACCACCTCCCGTGTACACTAATAGGCTCTCATCACACCCATAACACGCAATACGGGCGGAGCATATGCGTCCACCACAAAGAGAAATCTCGACAATAGAGCTTGTCACTCCTACTCAGCCCTCAACATTCCTCGCTTCTCCCATTTTTCTAATTTCATTGTTCCCAAGCCGCCAGCAAACCAACTCGAGGCCGCACGGGCTGTGTTATTTTGCTCTCCGGACGGTTATTTGCTCTCCGGACGGCTATTTGCTCTCCGGACTGTTATTTTGCTCTCCGGACAATCCGGATACCTTCCTTCTTTCTATTTGCGTGCCTGACATCTCATCGTCCCCCCCCTTCCCCCCCCCTCTCGCCCCCACTCCACCAATCCCCGCCATACCAACAACAGAACGGGGGAGTGAGTGAGACAAGCAGCCGTTGATAAATAAGTATACACCGTCGCCGCTGTCTCTCCCTCCCCCTCTTCTCACCTCTATTCCCTCCTCCACGGATTGATCGTCTCCCATCCCGCATCATCGTTTCGCCTTCCTCGGCTGCTGGCTCGATCGCCTCCCCCCAGCCAAGAGACCTTTCCTACTTCTTTTCTCACCCGTCGCACATCCCACACCCCCCCCGAGCCTCCTCCAATCGAGCCTGGCACCTCCTAGGTCACGCCGAGCTAGCATCGCTCGCCATACCCGCACCGCAACCCCACCCATCCAAAAGCGTTGCACCCTCCACCACACACCCCGGCCGGCGCGTCCGGAACAGATCTTCTCCAAAGCGAGCCCACTCACGATCTACTTCAAGAAGGCGTGGGCACGTCCCGCTCCCCCCGCGAGCTCTCCATTCGCCCATCAGAGGTTGCTTTTACCTCGCCTCAACCTCCCTCCGCTCGCCCTCAGCTCGCAATGGCCTTCCACCCTGCACAGCCGTACGCCCTCCAGCAGCACCTCCGTGACGGCAGTATGGGAATGGGCATGGGCAGGCAGCCGGGCTCGGGCCCGGACGCCTACGACGACTTTCTCGACCAGTATCTGACCTTTGAGGACACGGACGCTATGGGCGGTGGCGCAGCTGGGACTGGCCCAGGCGCTGGCAATGGTGCAGGCGCCGCTTCCGCTATGGTCCACGCTCGATCATCCTGTTCGCCCTTCCTTCCTAGATCAGCGATGGGTGCACACTCGGAACCTTCTCCGCGAGATACCGACGACCTGATGCTGCAATTCCCCCGGCCCCCGCAGCAGTCGCCTCACCACCATGATGAAGATGACCAGCAGCAGCAGCAGCAGCAGGAAGATCTCGACCAGGACCACGACAACGATCACGAGCACGAGCACCACCGGCCACAACAACAGCAGCAACAACAGCAACAACCACAGCAGCAACAACAGCAACAACCACAGCAGCAACAACAGCAACAACCACAGCAACCCTGGGCCTCATTTCCCCCAACCCATGCATCACCGCCACTGCGCTCCAGTCGGGGACGCCAACAAACATTCGCCGAGCATTGCAGCACGCGAGCCACGATCTCCGATTCGGACCTTCTAAGCCTAGAAGGCATACATCTCAAATCACCACGCTATCCGCCGTCACCACCGCCGAACCACCCGCGTCCCTCGACGGCTAACTCTGTCGTCGGCACCCCCAAGACTCTCAATAGCAAAGCCAGCAAAGGCTCTCTCGGCGGCTCTGGACCCTCTCTCCGTAGAAAGAAAGCCTTCTCCCGCTCCTCCTCCTCCTTACACGCCAAAGACTCCCCCGCCACCCCAAACATCGTCACAACCACCGACCCCCACATCCGCACCCCCAGCCGCTCCGCCAGCCGCGGCGCCATCCGGAAATCAGCATCCATCAACATCTCCCCCGCCAAAATGCAGGCCCAGTCCGTCGCCGCGCTCGACGAATGGACGCAGCGCATGGCAGTCGCCGAAGCAGCAGCCTTCGAGTTCGGCTTCGGACAAGGCGGAATCCCGATGACGCCCCCGCCGAGCGCGCGGGTGAGCGATACGAGCAGTGCGAGCGAGCGCGAGATGGGCGGCGGCGGGTCGAGGAGTGCCCTGGCAAGGAGCCACTCGCGGTCGATGCCGCAGACGCAGCTTGCGGCGATGGGGCCGGCAATCGAGCAGGGCGGGGGAAGTTTGCCGTGGACAACGCGGCTGCCGCCGCAGCAGCAGCAGCAGCAATTTACGGTTGTGCGGAATGGGAAGATGTTGCATGCCCCTGCTGAGGTGGGGGAGATGAAGTTTGTGGATGCGTTTTCGTTGCCGTATGGTGTTGGGTGGGGCGGTGGCGATTTTGGCGGGGTGTTGCAGGGGACGGAGCAGCAGGAGGAGGAGGAACAACAGCAGCACCAGGCGAGGCAGCTGCAGTTGCAGCAGCAGCAGCATCATCAGAGTTTTTCGTCGCTGCCGGAGTATGTGGAGGTTGATGGAGCACATGGGTGGTGGTCGCAGGAGAATCATGTTATTGAGATGGGGGATGATGCGAATGATGGCTCGTCGAGGCATAGATTGCCTCATAAATCGCTCTCTATGCAAATCGCACCTTCAGGACCATGGGGCGGAGATGAGATGAACACCGACGTGGTCGATATTGACGTGGACCTCGACATCTCACCATCGATGCCAACGGATACAAACGGCCACGCGATGATGACCATGTCGCCCTCCGGATCCCAAGTATCACTTCAACAGATCCAACAACACCAACAACAATTTCAACAACAACAACAACACCAACAACGCCAGCATCAACAACAACAACAACACCTACAACACCGGCAACACCAGCAACACCAGCAACACCAGCAACAACAACACCAACAAACCCAAAACGCATACATCCCCACCACCCCCCTCCGGCACCAACGCTCCGGGTACTCAACCCACGAACCCCCCCACCCCTCCCCCCACACTACATCCCCTCCCCCTCCCCGCACCGGCGCCGTCACCGCACATCCCCTTCGCCGACTGCATCAGCATCTACATCATCCCTCTCCTTCTCCCTCCCGCACACACAGGCTCAGCAATCGCTAAGCCACGCACAAGCGCAGCAGCACCTCCACGCTGCGCTGTCGACGCCGAATTTCTCGACGCCGAATGCGTATCCCGCCACCGCTAACGGGGGGCCGATGCGCCAAATGGTGCGGAAGCACAGCGCGCCTACCATCTCTGGCGCCCTCCCCGTGGGTGTGACGGCAAGGTCGCGCACACCGGTGTTGGGGAGGCCGAGGAGTACAGGGCCGCCTAGTCGGCCGAAGAGTGCTGGTGGGGGACGGCCAAGGAGCGGGACGGGGCATGGGAGGAGTAGGTCGTTTGGGGGGAGTAGGGAGAATGTATCTACTGCTTCTATGACTGCTGCTAATGGCGGCGCTGGTGGTGGCGGAGGAGGGGGGGGGGCAACGATCGAATTCCACAATTTCACGCCCCTGGATGGATCGAGGATCTTATCTGGCGTGGCACCGAGTGGGAGTTCGAAAACCAAAGCGCGACGCGAGCGCGAGGCGGCGGAACGGAGGAGGAGGTTGGGGAGGGCGGCGGTGAGGGCGGTGGAGAGGGCGGGGGGGGACGTGAGGGATGTGGGGAGGTTTTTGAGTGAGGGGGGGGAGTGGGGGGAGTTTGGTGGGGGGGAGGGGGGGGAGGGGTTTGTGGTCAGAGAGGGGGGGTTTGATGAGGGGATGGGGGAAGGGGGGTTTGTTGTTGATGGGGGTGAGGGGTATGCTGGGGATGGATCTTTCGAGAGGTGAAAAGCTTGGGGAAAAGTTTGTCATTCAAAAGTTGGATGCCGGAAGACGGGTGAGAGGAGAGTGAGAGTGAGCTGGGGTGGTTGATTGGTGTCTTTGGGGTTATTTTGATTTCGGTCGGTCTTATCATCTTTTTTTCCGGGGTTTTGGTGGTTTTGGTTGCTTTTGGATCGGTGTCTTGTGGGGGTGTAATCGGGGTCGTGGTTGAAAGGGGGGGTTCGGTATAAAGTATATTATTAGTCCGTTCTGATTCTCTTTCGTTCTTCTTTGTTTTATTTAATTTTTCCTTGTAGGGAGTCGAGATTTTTCATTTTTGGGTTATGGGGTTAGAGGTTGGGGCATGGGCATGGATATGGCGAGAGCGGGAAGATGGCGAGACCGGGAGAGGAGTGCGAGGGAGGAAAGGGGGGAGAGGGGGAGAGTTTCATATTACCATTCATGTACTGTACGTTAGTTGGTCTTGTGTTGTAGGTTGAGAGGTATAGGTTTATTTAATCAGTTCGCTCACATCATCATCATCATCATTACTATAAATACACCTCGAAATGGGCTTTTCGAACAACTTTCCACCCGTATAACAAAGCATAGGCAGAACTCAAGATAGAGCGTGTTCAATAACACTATTTAATAGATGCGGATGTGGGTGCGCCGTGCGCCGTGCGCCGTGCGTGTACAGCTACGTACGTGGTGGCGGAGGAAAGGGAGGTGGTGAGAAGGTGTGCGGTGGTGAGAAAGTGAGACGGTGAGAACCACCCGACAGCAGTAATAAAAGAGCTGGAGGTAGAGGTGGATGATGATGATGATGATGATGATGATGATGATGATGATGATATTTATTTACGTCCAGCGGGACGCGGGTGTAACCCGCGGCCCTAAGACTTCCCGAAGGATATGGGGACGTGCTAAGCTATGGGTTTATGTACAGAGTATGACCTTAGAGAGCAGTTCTTGCGTCGTGTTTGCGTGGCTGTAAGGCTCGTTGACTAAGTGCCTTCCCCGCTAGTTAGGATGGTGTTAGGTTTGCTAGTAGAGGGCGGTGCCTTGGAGGTTCTCCCGAAAGGGGGTGTATGCAGGACCGGTTGGTCTGATGTTATAGCCACTGCGAGTGTAGTGTGTAGTGTGCCCTGCGGCCTTGCTGCGGAGTTGAGAGGTGGAGGTGGAGGTGACAAGACACGACGATAGCGCTCTCCCGAACAACGCCTTAACCCTAACTCGAGCCCCTAGTGGGAGAAGAGGGAGGGGGATACTGTGTGTGTTGGCTTCATAGGATTTTGGAGAAAGACGGCTTGTTATAATACTTGTGAGTTGTTTGGTTTTCAAGTTCGTGCATTCACTTGCGTGTGTTTATCGACTGTTTGCACACCACCAAGAGAGCCGAAACAAAGCAGCTGCACGCCAGTTTCCCGCTGACTACAAATTAACGAAAGGCTGCAGATAGACGCACTAAGGCGGCACTACGGAATGGGATACTGCTGCCCCCTATTTGCCGCAGGGGATAGGAGGTCGGAAGTGGAACTCTTCATTTGCTCATTTGTTATATAAAGATGGTAGGGGTGCGAATATGTTACAGAATCAGGGAGAACTTGAACAGGCGTGACAAGAGGTACGCGGCGGTTGTGAGAAGTGCGGCGATAAGAGAAGCAAGGTGCGGGAGTGGGATGAGCGCAGTTGCTCTGGAGCCGTAAGGCCTCGTCTGGGGGTGCCACTTTTGTCCATACACCATTTATATTATACTCGGATAGTTTATCGTAGGATAGGTGCAGAGGATATTGAGGGCGTGGTAGGGTGCTATTTATATGAAGCTATGCCGAAGAATGCATCACATCGGCGAATTATATCTCAGGTGACGAATGAAAGAGACCGACTACGAAGCATCGCGCCGAGGTCTAGGAAACATCTACATTAAACACTCCATTCATTATCTACTCAGGCACCCTACTTATTCAGTCCCATCTTATCTAATTACATCGTTCATCTCATGACACAGTCGGGGCTGCTCAACTACACAACCGACTAGCTAGATCCAGAAACAAATAGTCGGAACACCCTTCCCCCATACACTACTCATACACCCCTCACTTTCCCCATGTTCTCCTAGATAAAGCCAGAAGAAAAATCACAGCAACGCAACGCCCCGAAACTGGTAGTGATCGTAGTGTGTAAACTCTACAGACCGTACTCACTAGACAACCAATCCACCGACACATACTTTTAAATTACACAACATCTCTCCCTCCTTCTCAAATCAAATCCCTTCAGCGTGTTAGACATCACTGGGGTGTTGTCGGAATTTTTCATTCCTGCCACTTACGTCAGTGCTGTCATCTCATAATACACTGGGTCAGGAAGTCTCACCTTAGCGAACCTGCGACATCGCGGGAGCCCCACCTCCGCCGCCGCGCTTCATGCCGCCGAATCCACCCTTGAGGCCTGCCATGACCATAGAACCGATGAAGCAGGCGAAGAGGAACCAGAAGAACGCACAACTGGCTTGCAGCTCGCGGCAGTGGCGGGTGGTGGAGCCGTTGTCGCGCAGAATGGGCCTGGTCTCGAGGTAGCCCTGTGAGGTGTCAGTTGGATTCAGCTCAGGATTTGGCGGGAGTTTCGGATGATGATGTGGGGAGTGGCGTGATGTGTGGAATTGGGATGACTTACGCGGTTGTTGCAGCTGTGCGCACCGAGCTTCTTCGCTAGGACGACGCCTGCGATGAAGGTGAACATGGTGGCGAAGGCGTCGAGGATGATCAGAACGATGGGGATGGCGACGGATTCGATGACGGCGGCGGCCATGCCGTAGATCCAGACGATCCAGCAGAAGACGATGGTAAACATGGCATAGTTGGTGGGTGCGTTGTTGGAGGTCTTGCCGGCGAGAACGTTACCAATGAGGGCTGTGAGGAGGAGGATCCAGAGAAACTGGAGTCCACGTAAGATGATCTGAACAACGCTCATGATGGCGGTTAGGGTATTATCCAAATAAGTGGTGGTTTTGAGGGTTGACGGGGTCGAGACAAGGGTCTGGACGGCAGCGGGCACGCTGGGATATGAAGCTGTGCTCTTTTGGGTGAAATATCCGGGGATCAGCTCAGGCGTTTTGGTGAAGGTGGTGCGTAGGTTTTGTCTCGAAGGTCAAAGGTTTTGAGTTGTAGATAGATGAAGCTTGGGGGCCGGCAGGGTTAAGGGATTTGTGCTTTTTGTGCTTGGGGTAGGGGCCAAGGGCTGGTTTTTTCGGTCGATGATGAAAGAGAGAGTCATGATAAGGTAAGGTGGGGGGGGGCGGTGACGATGTGCGCTGTAAGCTGGGAAGCGGCGAGGGTTCTGGCAGGATGACGCAGATAGCATAGAAAAGCAGGCAGATGGAGGGCGGGAGAGGCGTGTGAGAGGTGTTGGAGAGGTGTGTGTGGGCGGGAATAGTGTAGTATAGTTTAGTGCGCGGGATGACGGAAGGTTGTGTCAAATAGATTGGAGATATATTTGTTCGTATGATATGGGTAGGTGTTTGATCCGAATGGATTTCTTGTGTGATGGGTGTTGGGGAGGATATATAGTTTGTTGGGATTCTATCGTGTGTAACTCTTTATCCCATGATTTGTTTATATTTAATCCTATAAGTTAGCTTATAACTATTTGATTATTCATATCTGCAGCAACGTTGAAACAAGACACGGACGCACGACACACAGGGGGGTGTTTGGGGGATATCGAAACTGCCATTTTGGCACAGCAACTGCCGAGTTCCAGCTGCCGAGTTCCAGTATACGAACACCGGCCGGTGTCCGAATGAATACTAAGCGAAAAACACTGCGCACACCCCTGTCTAGTCAGCAATTACGTAACTCAGTCACTATGTAGAAATCCACAAGCCAGCGAGTCCACTACTGGTCAAAGTGATAAGTGATTCTGATTCATAGTTGTAAACGTAAGATTCATAATAGTAGAAATGAATCACTTAATAAGAAGTGATTCATAGTAATAGAAGTGATTCACAGTAAGAATACCCCTATTTCGACATGCCTTATTCCTCCTCGTGCCTTTCCTTTCTTCTTTCTAATATTATCAACTCTTACTTCAACCCCTTTACCACCATCAATCACCAACTACAAGCTGATATCAGGAAGGGAAGCAGTTCGAAGTGAGTAAGACATTGCTTTAACATCCCTAGATGGTATGTCCGAGGGTGGTAGAATTCAATAATAAACAGACAAGACCAAGAAGATGGCCACCTACACCAACAAAATGAAGGCAGCTGGCTATGACCAACAAGACTATTGATCGTATACTAGAACTTGTGACTGAGTTACGTAATTGCTGAACAGTCCGTAGTGTTTTTTGCTTAGTATTCGGACACTGGTCCCTATACTGGAACTCTACTCGTACTTTGGATTAATTAAATGTATGTACCTACATACATTTATTAATCCAGCCTAGGTAGGGTGGTGTCGCTACCCCTGTAGTAGAGTAGTCCAATAAAAACCCGAGTAATGTTATGTTGCTATGAACGTCTTCGGATTTATACTTTATGTAATGACGCAAAATGGTCAACAACGAAGCTGTTATTGATGCTAATGGGTGGCATACAAAATATTAATGTAGATTATTATTTTTGTTAAACCTAAAGTACGAGTAACATCACCCCACCAAAGGCCAGTTACTTTCCCGCCAATCACCCCGAAGCCCAAAGAATCTACGTCATCACTCTCAAATCGCTGTAATCGTGACTGTGTGATCTCTGATTCGCCAGAGCTCTCCAAAATATGCGCTTGTCTCGGTAGCGACTCTGCTTGGCGACAGAGCTAGACAGATGCCACTTACAAATGTTGGAGTCTCGACTTCAATCTTGACTTCTTCCAGACTTCCAAGTCATAAATTTGACTCACAACCAACCATGGCTCCGTCATGACATAAAACCTCAGCCATCTGGGCTAGACGTTCCTTACAAATTGGAATCTGGGCTGACCTGCTGTGAATAGCTTCTACTATACTGCTTTGGGCATATGGTCCCAAGGACTATAAAGTTTCCATTGCCCGCTTTCCAGAAGTCAAACATTTGGCCATCGAGATCTCTTGTCAGCCACAGCGATTCCGTGATGCAGATACCTCCAACTATACGGAGAGTCATGGCTACTGCGGGGCCAGAATGACCTTTTGACTGAGCGTGGACCTACCACATCCCGGCGTTTAGGAAGTACGGTAACCTTCGACCAGCGAGCTCTCGCCAATGACTGTGATGCGGAATTACGGATATCTTCCGACATGCGTGCTGCCTTGAGAAGAGCAGCTGCGACTTTGCTGGCATGACGTTCCCCTGGCAAGGAGGAGCCTTCGACCATCGAGGTCTCCGAATAACTTCTACAACACATGGCCATGGTTACCACAGGGTCAACATGGCCTGCTGTTTGGATGAGCATGAAGCTCCCATTCTGCAACTACAAGAAATAAATAACCTTTAGTATATAGAATCACACGATGAAAACACAAGACTATGCCACCATTCGCAAACGTGCCTGTCCTGACAGGACCCTGGCAGGAACCATTGGAACAGGAGAGAGCGCAAGTGATTCGGAAGGATAAACCGAGAGAAGCCGAGCACATCGCTGTATTTATCTACAATCGTCGGTAGGTACGACCCACTGTAGCTGTCAGCTCTATTTCGATCCAGACTGAGGTCCTACGATGGTGAGCTGATCTAGCGGGGGCAGGTATTTGCCAATTTCCCTCCCATGTATGTTCTTGTATGGCCCTTGTTCTCGCTTCCTTTCTTGCCATGCTAAAATATAAATTTTTGAGAAAAAGTGTTACTCAATATCACCACTTTTATCTTCTCCCAGTCGTTTTTTCAAGTATTTCTAAACAGAGAGGCAGGTTTGATCCTGTCTCTTAATCAGTCATGGTTTTCGTCGACGGATATCCCGACACAGCGTTTTGTCGACGAGCCGGACTACAGGCGACCTCTCTTTACTAACGGGCCTATCGACGATCTTCGAGACTTGGCTCCCAAGCTACACACGTTGAAGAGCGATGCAGACATCTGCCCTTGTATCGATGACTGGGCCGAGAACAGCATGTTTGAAAGCGGCCCCAGCAACAAGCCCACCATCCCAGCGGATGCCAGCGACATTGGCAACTTCCTCCGCGAACTTCGTGAATTTAAAGAATCCGGTTCAAAGTCGGCGGAGAATCAGAACAACATAATCAGTGGACACAGCAGCTCGGCCGCCCACCCCTCAGCCACATCGAATAACTCAAATGGCTTCGCCAGATCCAGCAATCACATGGGGACAATGCCGGAGGACTTGAGGCCATTTGCGACTCTTGCGAACCCAGTTATAAAGCGGCCAGTCCAGAACGGTGCAAACATCAGGGGCCCCACGGTATACGGTTATCCACCTGGTCGCCTGGCTGTTATGCCAGACAACAAAAGAAGACGAGTTTCCACAGCAAAGGTACTGAGCAGTCCCACTGTTTATCCCAAATCCCGGATTGCAGTCACCCCTACCAAGGCCCATATGCAAGTCCATCCTGGTGCCCCGGAGTTATCTCCCCCAGATGAACCGCAAACCCATACTCACAAAACGGGAAAGAGCAACCCAGTTAGCCGAAAATGGGCCACCGAGGCTAAGGCCGCTCCTTCCGTTCCCACTTGCGAGCCGTCATCAAGGCCATCAAATGCTGATGCCGAGGGTGTATGCTCCACGGACAGCGATACCACTCCAACGATTTCGTCAAAGTCACGTGAGAACAGTGGTTCATCTGACTCCACGGTCCCTGATACACCAAAGGGGCCCCCACCTGCCCCGAAAGACCCTCCAGCACCTACATCTGGCGGCCCGGGCACGCGGAGCAAATCAGCTGCGGTAGACGGCGCGGCCAATGGGAAGAATCCGACCAGCGCCGTTTCCGCGAAGCGCAGCGCCTATCATGCGAGATATATGTCCTGGTTGAAGAGTTGTCCCGATGCAAATTCAAACAATCGCAAGGAGTATCGCACTAGAGGTCGTTACCTTGGTTTCCTGATTGCCAGCAGTAACGCACCCGGTGTGGAAGCTTCATCAGATGGCCTTGATGTTCGCAACGGTGTCCTCTGCCAGAATGGCATACCTTTGCCTGTGATGAATGGCGTGAACGGCTTTTCTGTGGATAACGCTCCAGTGGCACCATATCATCTACCGCCGCCATGTGACTCTACAACTCACAACGGATCAATGTACGGCTCTACGATACACAATAGTTCAGCGATGCAGAATAGCTCAATTCAGACGTATGGCCCACCGATGCAGAATAGTCCATTGCCTCAGAATAGTGCTGCAATGCAAAATGGTACAATGTCAATGCCGCAGAACATCCCGCCAACATACGGCTATCAGATGCATGGAGGCTTGGTGCCGCCGTTTGTCGCACCAATGCAGAGTGACCCGGTGCCTGCGACCGGTCCCCCGATGCAGAGTTTCTCAGTGCCTGTGACTGGTGGCCCGATGCAGAGTTTCTCAGTGTCACCGTTTATCGCACCAACACAGAATGGGCCAGCGCCTTCGAACAGCGTCCCGATGCATAATGGCGCAATGCCACCGAACAGAGCCTCGATGCAGAATTTGCCAGTTTCTAAGAACATCCCTCTCTTGCGCAATGATCTTATGCCGCCATACGCCGGACCGATGCAAAATGGCGCAGAGCCTCCGAATGGCTGTCCAATCCAGAATGGCCCGATGCCTCAATACGCTTTACCAATTCAAAATGGTTCAGCGCCCCAATATGGCCATCCTATTCGGAATGGCTCAGTGCCATCATACGGCACTTCAATGCATAATGCTTCAATGCCACCATACGGTCATCCGATGCAGAATGGCCCAATGCCTTTTAATAGCGCGGCGATACACAATGGCCATATGCCGGCGTACAGAGCACCGATTGAGAATGGCATTATGCCGATATACGACCCACCAATGCAGAATCCTCTAAAGCCCACGAACGGCGGGAATTTTGTCAATGTTGCCAATGCATACATTTCTATTGCTGGAAATGGTTCCCTGGAAATGGTTTTCCAGGATATGGTTACAATGGACAAGATATCAACGGACATGCTATCAACGGACATGCTATCAACGGACATGCTATCAACGGACATGCTATCAACGGACATGCTATCAACGGACATGCTATCAACGGACAAGCTATCAACGGACAAGCTATCAACGGACAAGCTCTCAATGTACAAGCTCCCCATGGAACAGCGCCCCCAAAGATGCAAGCCCCCAGTGGACAGGGCGTCGGTGGATATGTTCCCAATGGCCCCAATGGATGCGCTCCGAATGGACAGGGGCTCAATGTATCTATTTTCGGTATGCAAACCTCTAATGGAGATGATAACAACAGCCGACTTGTTATTGGGTACGTTCCCAACGGCAAACAGCTCCAACGTGATATGTTGCTAACGAATACAGCCCTAAGGGACAAGCCTAGGGGTTTGGGACAAAGCACTAGGGTGAATGGTATATTCCCCGCCGTCATTGGAAATGACTAGCAACAGAAGAATATTCGCTCGATGATACTATCGCCGGCAGAGGAATCTGGTGGGAACCTAGTGGTGGGGGTATGGAACCGCAAATTGATGATTTGGTTTTTTTTAGTTCTTGGGACTGCTAGGAAGGGGTTTTTATGGTTATGGGTGTTGTTTGTTTGAATTTCCGTATGAACGGGAACAGCATTGTTAAATTTATGTGTTGGTGTTTGTTTACAATGCTTCACAGTACAGCAGTTTTCGTCGCGGTAAAACCCACCAAGGTATCGGTGGTTCGCTTATCGGGTTATCAATACAACACATATCTATTAAAGGAAGGTCTTTTGTGTGCCTTACCCCCTCGCGTCACCAAAGTAACTAAGACATCACTGTGCCCACAGCTCTTCGAACTCGGGGGAGTTATGTCCTCGATGTCTGTATCCAAAGTATCGGTAGGTCGCCGGGCAAATATGGCTGTAGAAGGCAATGTACCTCTTGCTATCGACGCGTTCTCTCGCGAGAGGGGAATATCACTACATCTCTCCAAAGTCGCTGATTTCCCCGCACGTGAACAAAAGAGACGCTCCCCATGGTCATTGTACCCGCGCATTGTCTCATTAGTTTGCGTTCTCCTCGTCTTGCTGTACTTTGCCTTGCACGACACGCATCTCGGTCGCCTCGTGCGACGGGGGCAGTCCGATCAGGTAGTGGTGTTGCCGGCACTGGGGGATGGGGTTTTGGAGGTCTTTCAAGTGAACGCGCCTGTCGCTGTTGATGATGATGAATGCAAGGTACTGCTCATGGAGCATTCATTTGGGTTTAGCTACGGCAAGCCGTTTGTGGGTATGTAATATTGGTCTATGAGTTTCAGATCTGAGCCGTGTTGACTGTGTGCAGGAAACTATAACCCGCCATCGTGCAAGTTCAAGCGCGTGGTGATGAATTTCACTGTTACGTCTCGAGGGCGACAGTTTGACAGGCTGGCACTGATGTATCTCAACGACACCGAGGTGTGGCGGACGTCCACTGCCGAGCCGACAGAGGCTGGGATCCAGTGGACATATATCAAGGACATGACGCCCTATCTGTCCATGTGGAGGCAGCCCCAAAAAGTTATCTTTGATCTCGGGAACCTAATCGATGACAAGTACACCGGCGCCTTTAACACGACACTATCGCTCACCTTCTCCACCGCCTCTGCCGCACCACCAGCAGCCGGCTTGATCCTCCCCCTCTCCGCCCGCCGCTCCGCTTCCAACTCCCCTAGCGTCTTTACTCTCCCCGACCAACGCGCTCTAACCACACATGTCCTTCCCCGCAACGCGAACCGCGCCACCATCTCTCTATCTGCCTGCGGCCAAGCAGCTGAGGAGTTCTGGTGGAGCAACGTCCCCTCCGCCGCGATATCGACATTCACCAATACGACCGGCGAGCTGCCAGGGTTCTCGCCCTGGCGCGAAGTGCAGATCCTAATCGACGGGCGGCTGGCGGGCGTGCAGTGGCCGTTCCCGGTAATTTTTACAGGGGGCGTAGTACCAGGGCTGTGGCGGCCGATCGTGGGTATCGAGGCGTTTGATCTGCGCGAGTATGAGGTCGATGTCTCGCCATGGTTGGGGCTGCTAAGTGATGGCGCACCGCATGAGTTTGAGATTAAGGTTGTGGGGATCTCGGGGAAGACGATCGCGGAGGAGGTGGGGAGTAGTTGGCTTGTGACGGGGAAGGTATTTTTGTGGCTTGATGAGCCGGGGAAGGTAACGACGGGGTCGCCTATCAGTATCGCGAAGGATGGGTTTGGGACGGGTTCGAAGTTGGCTACATCGCAGGATCCTGCGGGGGCAAATGTCACGCTATCCACCCAGATCTCCGTACACCGTGAGCTTGATATTAGATCCACCATCACCACCGCTGGAGGGGCTCGCGTCGTCTCCTGGTCTCAGCAGCTCACCTATGCTAACGTTAATGATCTCTCCGCCTACGGTGTTACGCAGTTCACGAACCTCTCCCGCACCGCTACAGACTCTCTCACCTCAGACCTGTACGACCGTGGCCCAAGCGCGAAGTACTCGCTTGTGGTAGATAGTGAGTACCGCGTTGACCCCGAACACGAGGGTGACCTCGCTATCAACGCTACGTCCTTCTGTGAGGTCGAGTACCGCACGGGCCGAGGTAGCGTGTTCAATTCTGGTCTCGAACCTGGGGCGAGTGGGCGCGTGAGGACGACGCAGGAGGGAAAGGTAACGTATGTTTCCAAGAATGGAGCGAGTTCGGGGACAGTGGCGACGAAGCAGGTGTTTGTCCTGGAGGCTCTGGCAAAAGGAGAGCCGGTGGAGATTTATAACAGGGATGTCGGTGCGGTTGGGGGGGTAGTTGTTTGGGATCGTGGAAGTGACGGTAGTGGTGGGAAGGGGGTAGAATATACTGGGGCCCCGGCGGTAGTGAGGTTGGAGGAGAGTGTGGGCAGTGTCAGGGAGGTACTTGGTAGAGGTCCGGGGAGTACAAGGAAGGTGCTGGTAATGGGTGGGGAGTAAATGATCATGGTTGAAGTGTTGAGAAGATCTTAATAGGATTTACTCTTCGGAATTAGTCCAACCTAGCTCTTTTTCCAAATACATACTTAACTACGTCTTCAATGAGGAAGTCCTGCTTCGCCCTATCCCCGCATTCTTGATATTTGAGCCTCCCTCAGCTCGTTTATCCCTAACATTCGCCACGATTTCACTCAGTTCGGATGCATATCCTCGTTTGGGAAATACATCCTGTCTGTGCCCTTATTACATCGGAAACCGGGCGGGCGCATGTGGGGATTAAGGTTAAAGCTTTAGTTTGCGGCCGACGCGGCCGCACGGTAACAAGAGTTACGCCGGCCACGTCGGCCGCATATACGGAGGATTCCTAAGACGCACGACGACGAGTAGGGAGGTGGGGACAGTCGGGCGTGCGAATGAGAGAGGTATAAGTAGCTTGATTTCCTTCTTACTTTCTGCAGTATATTTCTTGTTTCAGCGAACTTGCCGTACCTGGCATCGAAGGGGGCCGTGGAGCAGATAGTGAGGGTGCTGTCGAAAGATTTGGCAAGGGTGTCATGGTGAATGGGATAGCGCCCGGGCCGACGGGGACAGAGCTGTTTCTTAAGGGGTAGAGTGAGGCGGTGTTGGAGAGGATTAGGGTACGTCATGGGGAACCTAGACCACCGGTAGTGTGCGTCACGGGGGACCTACCCCATCGGTCCCCCGACAGACCGAACCATGGTCCGGTCCGTCCGGTCTGAAGCTCATAACCCACGGTTCCCCATCGGTCTGCCAAGAAACCGGTCACGGGACTAGGGTTGGTTAACAATCATGTGTAGATAATATGTATAATGTTGTAATAGTCACATGATCTCCCGTGATCTCCATACGGATTATCGGTAAAGCCAAGTATAGGTTACATAGTCAGGAATATATACATTTATTACTCAACAGTTATGAGCCCGGAGCACATCTAGGTCACATTTTGAACGTCTTCGAACATCGTACAGACCTCAAACCCCTCCTAGGAGTCGATCACCATCATAATGGCGACCCTACAGAAGGTGGGGGTGGTCCTCACCAACCCAAAAGACTGGGATGAGTGGCTAGAGACGATTAAGACAGCTTCAATGAAGACAGGAGTGTGGAGTTATATTAATCCAGCATTAGATGACCCCCCTATTCTCGTACCACCTGTTAGGCCAGTTCCTAACTTCGTACGGACTGCAGCTCAGGCTGGTAGTGGCATGGTCCCTCAGACTACTCCACGGGTGTCAACAAGAGCAACATCAAGTCAGACAGCCCAACAAATCAATCGAAGCCTCCCAACCAATCATACCACTGTCATACTGACATTCGTTGCACTCAGTTTGCTATCAAACTCAAGAGCAAACTTAGAAATCTCCTCCTCAAACCTACAAGTCACCATACATATCTTGGCTTATCAACAACAAGAGCAATACTACTCAACGATTGCTGCAAACTCTTCTACTACATCTGTTTATGCTACATACATCATGGCATATCATTTGGACACTCATTGAACAAGTTATTAAGAAAATATCCTCCTTAAGGGGATGGGCCAATACTACCACATGGCATATCTCCACCAACTAGAGGCCTAGGAACATGAACGATAGTGTTACGACGGAACAAGAAGGCTGGCCAACTACAGGACAGGAAGGAGGGAGGTCGCATGAGACCGGCCCTGGTACCTGGAGGGGCAGCGGGGAATAGTAGTTCCGAAAGTATCACGTGACGGACTCGCAGGATGATGAGAAGAGTCCTAAGAGTCCAGGACTCCGAGGACTCGAGTGAGTTCCCAGGAGTCCACTAGGCACGTGACGGACTCGCAGGATGATGAGAAGAGTCCTAAGAGTCCAGGACTCCGAGGACTCAAGTGAGTTCCCAAGAGTCCACTAGGCACGACGCCACTATATAAGTAGATAGTATTTCCTTAGATAGGAGCTTCGTGCTCAACTCAATACAGTATTTGTTATATACTAGTAACGTGTTACTTGAAGCCTTTGTGTCTGATCCCCTGCCTCCTCTGATAAGTAAACCTTTACGCAAGAGAACCTCTGTGTCTTCTATCGTTTAGAAGTCAGCGTTACAGATAGCTCTAGAAGCTTCTACAACCATCTATGATTCATTACACGTCATCGCTCCTTAGTTACTCACAAGATTGGTTAAGTTATGACATAATTTGTCTATAGGTACTCTGACCTTGGACCTCCTTTTCACTTCCTATAGGCTAGGAACACAAGAGATGGTTCTATGGGATTCTCTTACGTTCGCTACATGATTAGCAAGCTAGTTGTGGGTCGCACTTGATTTCTAATACATTTACCAAGCCTGGTTAGTCATGGAAAGTCATGGAAAATGAGAGAACTACACTCCTTTGGCATAAATAGGATTGCCCTTTCCTTAAGAAAGGGCAAGCAGGCAATACAGTAAATCGACTATCACATACTTCTACGTCTTTTCCAAGCTTCCAAGCATTCATCTTGTTACTCCTTGTTTCTGAAAAGTCAGTGAGGTGTTAACCTCTGACTTACCCCTGAGTTCCCAGACTCAACATTTGTTGCAACTTGTCTGAACCACTTCACTACATCACACACCTGATTGCTGCATTGTGGAATAGTCTAAGCTACAACCCTTTGGCTCTGTTTCCTAAGACAGTGTGTTGTCTTAGTAAAATCATCCCTTCTTTGGGTGGCTAGATTCTCACATCTGGTGCACCCACCATTACAACCAATTACATACGGATCTCTCACACATGACCAGAAGGAAGAGCTTCGAAACCTACAAGTGGACTTCCAATATGATCGAAAAATATGGGAGAAACAGGAGGAAGCAATTCAGGGGCTACGGTCTAAGATCCAAGAAACTATTAGATGGGACTTCCTACCATACACATACAATTGTGATACTACATACGAAATGCTAGTAAGGCTTAAGGAGCAGTTTTGTCATGACACTCCTTCGATATTTGTGTCACGACCCTTCGATTCGCTTTAGTCTCTAGTACTTATTTCACTATGTCATTCACTTCACCTGCTTCGCTCACTTCGCTCACTTCGCTTCACTTGCTGACCTAGATCAGCCCAAATGTTGACTACTGGCTTAGGCTCTCTTGTTATTGGCTTGCTGCACTAGGGCTCGCTTAGCTAGGGTTCAGTTAATTAGTGCCTTCGCTTATTTGGCACTAGGGATTTTTACTGTTATATAAGCACTTATTGCTCATGTCTCTTATTGATCTTTAGCTAGCAAAATATATACTACTTGGCCTTCCTGCAATTCCTCCTGCTTCGACTTACTTTGCATTCCCTTACTTCGAGTCGAACCACTTGGCCAACCTGTTAGTCTCACCACTTGGCCCCTGTGGTATAAAGTATATGCTTTGGAGCCTGAACTACTATACCTTGTCCTACTGCTTAGAGTATCGAAGTCTTCACATTATACTTCAGATACTTCTGCAGACTTGAAGGTCAGCCTCGGTTCGAACTGTCCTTACAGGTTTGCACCAACTACACGAGCTAGGCTTGAGGAATGGAGGAGTGAGTTGTAATGGTGGGTGCACCAGATGTGAGAATCTAGCCACCCAAGGAAGGGATGATTTTACTAAGACAACACACTGTCTTAGGAAAGAGCCAAAGGGTCGTATGTCATACTGACATTCGTTGCACTCAGTTTGCTATCAAACTCAAGAGCAAACTTAGAAATCTCCTCCTCAAACCTACAAGTCACCATACATATCTTGGCTTATCACACCAACAACAGAAGCAATACTACTCAACGATTGCTGCAAACTCTTCTACTACATCTGTTTATGCTACATACATCACGGCATATCATTTGAACACTCATTGAACAAGTTATTAAGAAAATCTCCTCCTTAAGGGGGTGGGCCAATACTACCACATGGCATATCTCCACCAACTAGAGGCCTAGGAACATGAACGATAGCTCTAGAAGCTTCTACAACCCTCTATGATTCATTACACGTCATCGCTCCTTAGTTACCCACAAGATTGGTTAAGTTATGACATAATTTGTCTATAGGTACTCTGACCTTGGACCTCCTTTTCACTTCCTATAGGCTAGGAACCCAAGAGATGGTTCTATGGGATTCTCTTACGTTCACTACATGATTAGCAAGCTAGTTGTGGGTCGCACTTGATTTCTAATACATTTACCAAGCCTGGTTAGTCATGGAAAGTCATGGAAAATGAGAGAACTACACTCCTTTGGCATAAATAGGATTGCCCTTTCCTTAAGAAAGGGCAAGCAGGCAATACAGTAAATCGACTAGCACATACTTCTACGTCTTTTCCAAGCTTCCAAGCATTGATCTTGTTATTCTCTGTTTTTGAAAAGTCAGTGAGGTGCTAACCTCTGACTTACCCCTGAGTTCTCAGACTCAACATTTGTTACAACTTGTCTAAACCACTTCACTACATCATACACCTAATTGCTGCATTGTGGAATAGTCTAAGCTACAACCCTTTGGCTCTGTTTCCTAAGACAGTGTGTTGTATTAGTAAATTCATCCCTTCCTTGGGTGGCTAGATTCTCATATCTGGTGCACCCACCATTACATCGTAGCTTAGACTATTCCACAATGCAGCAATTAGGTGTATGATGTAGTGGAGTGGTTTAGACAAGTTGTAACAAATGTTGAGTCTGAGAACTCAGAGATAAGTCAGAGGTTAGCACCTCACTGACTTTTCAGAAACAAGAAGTAACAAGATCAATGCTTGGAAGCTTGGAAAAGACGTGGAAGTATGTGATAGTCAATTTACTGTATTGTCTGCTTGCCCTTTCTTAAGGAAAGGGCAATCCTATTTATGCTAAAGGAGTGTAGTTCTCTTTTCCATGACTTTCCATGACTAACCAGGCTTGGTAACTGTAGGTGACGTAAGAGAATCCCATAGAACCATCTCCTAGGTTCCTAGCCAATAGGAAGTGAAAGGAGGTCCAAGGTCAGAGTACCCCTATAGACAGATTATGTCATAACTTAACCAATCTTGTGGGTAACTAAGGAGTGATGACGTGTAATGAATCATAGATGGTTTTAGAAGCTTTTGGAGCTATCGTTCATGTTCCTAGGCCTCTAGTTGATAGAGATATGTCATGTGTAGTATTAGCCCAGTAACTAAGGAGTGATGTCATGTAATGAATCATAGAGGGTTGTAGAGATATGCTATGTGGTCATATCGGCCCAGTAACTAAGGAGCAATGACGTGTAATGAATCATAGAGGGTTGTAGCAATCATTGAGTAGTATTGCTCTTGTTGTTGGTGTGACAAGCCAAAATATGTATAGTGACTTGTAGGTTTGAGGAGGAGATTTCTAAGTTTGCTCTTGAGTTTGATAGCAAACTGAGTGCAACGAATGTCAGTATGACATGAGTGGGCAAAAGTATCCAAAATACAAAGAGGAGTAGACCTTGAAGAGTGGCTCTTAAAATGGGAGACCCTCTACACACAAGGCCATACACTCCGAGCACCAGAAGTCATCGACCCATACGATGCGATATATTACTTCCTTAAAGCAATAGGACCCTGCGAATTTCAAGGTCCATGGACATTCAAACTCAACAAAGGGACAAAGGAATGTGAGTTTGAGGAGGTGGTACGGACCTATCGAATCAACCAGAGACAGGCAAGATATGACCAGAAGTCTCGGGGGGAACATGGAGTTTTCACAACACAAGAAGGCGATAATGAGACATCTGCTACCCTTCAGAACCATATGAACAACCTACAACAAGGACAACAGGGTTGGAGTAACGGGAAGAAGAAGAAGGAGCCCCGAACAGATTGCCCTTGTGTCTCTATCCATAAGTGGAGGGACTGCTTATATGTCATGAAGTCGAAGCATACGAATTCATGGAAGCCAAACCGAGACATTGAAGCTAAAGTTGACACCTACATAAGTGAAAAGCCAGGCTTTCAATACTGCATTCAAAGGGCAATAGACCAGGACAAGGCGAACGGAGGACAACCCCGTACGAACCAGGATCTACTTGTTTCCTTTGCAACAGCCTTCCAAGTCACTCAAGGTCTTACCCTCTCAACCTATGAGCTTGCAAGGAGCACAATCCTTGATTCTGGAGCTACAATTCATGTCTGTAACGACCGTACGAGGTTCTACAACCTAAAGGAATGTGAGGACGAAACTACCTCTTAGCTGGAGACCAGAGAGTAAGGATTGAAGGGTTTGGGTCCATGGACATCAAAGTCCAGGTTGGAAAGGACACAAAGTCCGTACGAACCATAACACTCCAAGAAACAGCCCTTGTTTCCTCATTTCACACCTCTGTTGCATCCTTAAAATGATTCATCCAAAAGGGAGTCCATTGGAATACAGCTACAGAAGGACTCACGTATGAAGGAAAGCTGTTCTGCAACACTCCAGTTATCCATGGACAATGGGTCCTTGAATATATTAAGAATGACAATACAAAAGTCCTTTAAAACACAGCTGTTACGACGGAACAAGAAGGCTGGCCAACTACAGGACAGGAAGGAGGGAGGTCGCATGAGACCGGCCCTGGTACCTGGAGGGGCAGCGGGGAATAGTAGTTCCGAAAGTATCACGTGACGGACTCGCAGGATGATGAGAAGAGTCCTAAGAGTCCAGGACTCCGAGGACTCGAGTGAGTTCCCAGGAGTCCACTAGGCACGTGATGGACTCGCAGGATGATGAGAAGAGTCCTAAGAGTCCAGGACTCCGAGGACTCGAGTGAGTTCCCAAGAGTCCACTAGGCACGACGCCACTATATAAGTAGATAGTATTTCCTTAGATAGGAGCTTCGTGCTCAACTCAATACAGTATTTGTTATATACTAGTAACGTGTTACTTGAAGCCTTTGTGTCTGATCCCCTGCCTCCTCTGATAAGTAAACCTTTACGCAAGAGAACCTCTGTGTCTTCTATCGTTTAGAAGTCAGCGTTACAACAGCCCTATCAACGACTCAAGTGCACCAAGATGCTGTTCTATCCTCGTACGGACCTCGCAAAGACCTAACAGGCACTGCAAAGGAGTGGCATAATGGAATGGGCCACCTTAATCAAAACGCAATAAGGAAGCTCCAAGAGAAGACCCAAGGGGTTATTGTCACAGACATGGATTCGTACGACACTGCACAGTCTGCCACCTTACCCATGCTACAAAAAGGATCTCCCGAAGATCTACACCACAGTCACAGATCCCTTATGAGAAGGTGCACCTAGACCTTATCCAGATGCCAGAGGCGCTACACTTACAGTGTGATTTCTGCTGCATGAACCATGTCTACACCATTAAAGACAAGAGGCAAGGCACAGTCCTATAAACAATTAAGGACTTTGTAAGCTACGTACAGAGACGATGGGGTTATAAGGTAAAGATCTTCTTTCTTGATGGTGAGAAATCACTTGGAGATGAATGGGATGCATTGCAGATGAAGGATACGAAGTGCAGCTTACACCCCCGTACACTGCCGAACCAAATGGTGGAATCGAACGTTCAGGCCGTACGATAATCACATGCTCACGAGCTTTATAAGGAAACAGGCAACCTACCACAAGGAATTTGGCCTGAAATATTTCGGACTGCAGGTTACCTTATAAACCGGTCTCCATCATCTGTCATTAATGATGAGACTCCGTACGGACTTCTACTCCAGTCCCTACCCTCGCAGCTTCAAAAGCCAGAGCTTACTAAGCCCTTACTCTCTCATATCCGCGCCTATGGATGTAGAGCCTATGCACTCCTCCTTAAGCAACCAAGGCTAAAGAGGATAGAGAGGAACACCCAAATAGGCTATCTTATTGGCTACAACTCTACAAACATCTTTAGAATATGGGTTTCAAATCTTAAGAGGGTTATAGTAACCAGGGACGTTACTTTTGATGAGACAAAGGTGTATGATCCATCGTACGAAGCTACAGTTGTAGAATTGGAGCTCCAAAAGACAGTCCAGTTCATTGAACTTCCTGACCTTTTAGAAAAGGAAGGAGAGGAATATGAAGAGGAGCGCGCAGCTCTACAACCTCTACAAGAAATATCAACTCCGTACGAGGTGGAAACAACAGATAAAGCTCTTCAACAAGAGGAAGCAGTAGAGGTAGAACCTCAAAAGGAGATAGAGGTCCAACATGAAGAGCCTCAACTCCAGACACCTGAAATGACACCAGAGCGTTCAGAAGACAGCGTACGGAGACATGACGTCTACCTTGCAACCATTGCACACCCAGAAGCAAGGATAAGCTGCAGTGGTTACAAGACCAGATATATCCCGTACAGTGCAGAAACTATCTGAATACCTTGTTAACCCAGGACCAGACCACATGGCAGCAGTTGATCGACTTATACTCTATCTAAAGGAGACAAAACATCTAGCCCTCCAGTACGGACCAAAGATCAATACACCATGCTTCCAATGCTCTAGTGATGCTTCGTACGCAGATTGCAAAGCTACAAGAAAGAGTATAGAAGGGTATCTCTTCACACTCTTTGGAGGAGCAATTGACTGGCACTGTATGAAGCAGAAAACTGTATCAACCTCAACTACAGAAGCTGAGCTTCTAGCTCTATCACATAGTGCAAAACAGCTCTATTGGTGGCAGCTATTTTTCTCAACTATCAAACTTGATCTTAATGAGAAGTTCACCCTACAATGTGACAATATGCAGACCGTACCGCTCTCACTCAAAGAGTCCCTGAAGCTAGTTACGAAACTCAAGCATATTGATATTCACTCCCACTGGCTAAGACAGGAGGTAGAGAAACGCAATCTCGATATCAAGTGGATAGCTACATATGAGATGCCAGCAGACAGGTTTACAAAAGCCCTACCACGCCAAAGACACGAGGAGTTTATTAACCATTTAAACCTTGTGGACATAAAGCACCTCCTATAGGAGTGCTTACTTAAGAGCACAACTCTGTACGAAGCAGTGGCTACCTTTGTACCTCGGAAACGAGCCCCTATATCACAAGATCTAGATTTCTACTTCACCAACTAAAATTCAAGGCAATACAAGAACAGGAGACTGATGAGCTCCGTACGAACATAGAACTCTCAGAATCACCAAGCCGCCTACAGTTACACCCAGTTTCACTATGCGCTCTTATTTCAACTTTCCCAATGGAATACCTTGGGACCTAACAAACATACACTCTTTTTCGACAGTTTCATAGATCCGTACGAGCTAGATACAACACTATGCATGCGGATTTCAAATTTTTTTCGAAATAAAAAACCCATTTCAACAAAAGGGGGGAAATCAGGGGTAACAAGGGAAATCCCCGACTTTTACCATATAAAAAGAGGAGAATGCCTGACTTTTCATACATCTACACTTACGTACGGAGCTGTCACAAGAATGGCACAAGAATCACCAAGAAATCCATTGCCATTTCTGTCAATCTATACAAGAAAGCCACCGCAAAACAAGAAAAACCCAAGAACCACAAGTCCGTACATCCAAATCCCTACTTAAACTGCATTCCTACTACCATTTCTTTGCGCAGCCTCAAGTGCCAACTTCCGCGCATGGGCCCGAGTCCCAGCACGTTCTCCAGGACGAGGAGTGTCATCCTTCGGAGGAGGGGTGGGCTCCCGATCATCTTGGGAGGAATCTATAAGCGTTAGCTCGTACGGACTCATAAGAACGCTAAAAGGTACATAAGTCAACAGGGAAGGGAAGTACTCATGAAGAGAGCAGGCTGCGGCCTGATGTTTCATGACACAGGAAGCACAGGCACCACCCTGCACATTCCCAAAGGATATGCATACTGTAAAGAAGGGAATCTGCCGAGATCCCTCTTCTCCGCATGCAGCATCACACTGCTCACAACCCATGCTCACCTGGGAGACCCGCGCGACATTCTCTCCCGCTGCCTGGATGTAGAACCCTTCAATTTCTTGCGGGTGTTCAAGGCGAACATTTCCAGTAGTCCCGTACGGGACAGTCATGTACACCCGAGGTGCCAACATAGGCAGAGGACGGGGCAGGGACTCCTGGGCAGCAGGAGGAAGGTAAATGTGGATGTTGGCATCCACAAAGACCTCGCTTAGGTCTTCCACAAAGACCTGTCCAACAGCAGGCATCGTGTCTCGTACGGACTTGCCGATGAGAAGAGAGAAGTATGGTGGGGTGTGGGGAGTCGTAAGATAGGAGATGCAGGGTAGGCAGGGGCAGAAGGCAGAAGGCAGAAGGCAGAAGGCAGAAGGCAGAAGGCAGAAGGCAGAAGGCAGAAGGCAGAAGGCAGAAGGCAGAAGGCAGAAGGCAGAAGGCAGAAGGCAGAAGGCAGAAGGCAGAAGGCAGAAGGCAGAAGGCAGAAGGCAGAAGGCAGAAGGCAGAAGGCAGAAGGCAGAAGGCAGAAGGCAGAAGGCAGAAGGCAGAAGGCAGAAGGCAGAAGGCAGAAGGCAGAAGGCAGAAGGCAGAAGGCAGCCAGGCAGTCCAAGGTATAGATGACCGATATGGAAGAAAGATGGAAGATCTGAACTGAAGTGGCCAACTTGTTTTTCGATCGGAAATGAGTCACGGGGCGTAGATGTGAATCATCGGGCGTACTTGACACCTTTTTTCCCAAGTTTCTCACACTACAATTTGAGGCTCGTATGGGGATACGTGGGGGGGTGTGTTGTAATAGTCACATGATCTCACGTGATCTCTGTATGGATTATTGGTAAAGCCAAGTGTAGGTAACATAGTCAGGAATACATACATTTATTACTCAACAGATATCATGGATATTATGTTATCCCTGTTATCCACGGGGATCCACAGAATATCAGGTGATGGATAACATTGGATATCATGGATATTATGTTATTTATCCATGTTATCCATGGATATCCCTTTGGCACGACGCCACTATATAAGTAGATAGTATTTCCTTAGATAGGAGCTTCGTGCTCAACTCAATATAGTATTTTTTACAATACTGTAACGTGTTACTTGGAAAGCCTTTGTGTCTAATCCCCTGCCTCCTCTGTCAAGTCAACCTTACGCAAGAAACCTCTGTGTCTTCTATCGTTTAGAAGTCAGCGTTACAACAGGCATATCGAGGGACATTGAAACCACCTGAATACCCATAGTAGATGCTTGTACTTTCAATGTATCTTTCCATGCTCGACAGTTCCGGAAGACATAGATATGCTGGCGTAGTTTTATAAGAACCGTTGCCACTTCTTCTTTATTAAGAATGAAGCCTTGAGTATGAGCTATGCCTTGCTTAAGCCTATACAATTCCATTTGTTCTGATGGGACAGCTTTTAACATAGTTAAAGCTGCTTGAACTGCAAGGTTTATAATGTGTGCCATGCATCAGACGTCGCCTTCCTTTACTGTAAAGCTCCATGGTTGCTGTATAGAAACGACACTCGTGCATGCCCCTATTCCAAACTCTGCGAGCATTGCTGTATTGTTCGATGCGTTGTCTCTAGTAATTGTAAAGACTCCATTCATAATACCAGGTAGAAATATCAATTGGTATATTATCTATGGATCTATTTCTACGGATCTATCTATGAGGGCGGGGTAAAATCTTCGTAGCTTGGCATCCTGGGCCGTGCTTGCCAAGGACTCGAATAGTATTTGAGTCTTTGGCAAATACTCGCGGAATACCCTAATTTTAGCCTGAATATGTAATGGTGGGTGCACCAGATGTGAGAATCTAGCCACCCAAGGAAGGGATGATTTTACTAAGACAAATACTGTCTTAGGAAACAGAGCCAAAGGGTTGTAGCTTAGACTATTCCACAATGCAGCAATTAGGTGTATGATGTAGTGAAGTGGTTTAGACAAGTTGTAACAAATGTTGAGTCTGAGAACTCAGGGGTAAGTCAGAGGTTAGCACCTCGCTGACTTTTCAGAAACAAAGAATAACAAGATCAATGCTTGGAAGCTTGGAAATAACGTAGAAGTATGTGCTAGTCGATTTACTGTATTGTCTGCTTGACCTTTCTTAAGGAAAGGGCAATCCTATTTATGCCAAAGGAGTGTAGTTCTCTCATTTTCCATGACTTTCCATGACTAACCAGGCTTGGTAAATGTATTAGAAATCAAGTGCGACCCACAACTAGCTTGCTAATCATGTAGCGAACGTAAGAGAATCCCATAGAACCATCTCTTGTGTTCCTAGCCTATAGGAAGTGAAAAGGAGGTCCAAGGTCAGAGTACCTATAGACAAATTATGTCATAACTTAACCAATCTTGTGAGTAACTAAGGAGCGATGACGTGTAATGAATCATAGATGGTTGTAGAAGCTTCTAGAGCTATCGTTCATGTTCCTAGGCCTCTAGTTGGTGGAGATATGCCATGTGGTAGTATTGGCCCATCCCCTTAAGGAGGATATTTTCTTAATAACTTGTTCAATGAGTGTCCAAATGATATGCCATGATGTATGTAGCATAAACAGATGTAGTAGAAGAGTTTGCAGCAATCGTTGAGTAGTATTGCTCTTGTTGTTGATAAGCCAAGATATGTATGGTGACTTGTAGGTTTGAGGAGGAGATTTCTAAGTTTGCTCTTGAGTTTGATAGCAAACTGAGTGCAACGAATGTCAGTATGACAGAATACTGCTCATCTCCGAATACTATTCGAAAACCACAAATACTAATACTACTTTGGGAAACACTGCTCTCGCCAAGACGATGTCGGATTAGTCGATAACACCGCTAAGTCGATATTTTTTTCAGCACCAATTGATTTTCACACTCAATTCTCGATATTCGCGATATTGACCTTCTGACCTTTAATTATCGACTTATCCAACTTATTATGTCTCGAAAACACATGATTACACTTGAACAGCGCCGTGCCCATCGACATTATGCACACAAACAGCACCCGAAACCCTCCTAGAAAGCCTGCATCAACTGGTTTCTTCACGTTCAATCATAGGCTCAGTCAATCGACAATATCAGATAGCCTTAGTAACTGCTTTAAACATCTCGACAACTCGACAACAACTAGACAACTGAATTGAACTGGCCAATGGCCTCAACTTGAACAAATTCTCTACGACTTTTAGCGATGAATTGATAGCTGCAGTGGCTTTGTGTCAGGATGCTCTCCAAGCCAATCACCTCAGGGCATTAGAGCATTTAGAGGGCGAAATTGAGGCAATTCAGCTTAATTCCTTGGTTTAGGAGACACTAGATAGGTGGATTACATAATACTTGGCATTTCAATATAACGATATTTTCACTTTTACGATATTTACATGTGTCACCAATTGTATCGACTTAACGGGAGTTGACTGTATCGACTTATCGCGTGAGAACTGTAGATGGCATAGTTAGGAGAGTGGGGTAGCAGCTACAGTCGAGTCGCGATAAGTCGATACAATCCGTGCAGCTGAAATATATAGACTTATCAAGAATACCGAGTTATCAAATGCCAAGCTATTACATAATCCATTGATCCAATGTGCCCTGTGCCTGTAGTGATGCCCGCTTCGCTGTCAAAAACCGTTCAAAGTGCTCAAATGAGCATAAATGTGCTGTATCAACCCCATCTTCAGACTCTGCATACCCAATTAGAACTTGGAGAGCTTGCTGAGCGGCCTGCATTGAGTACACTGGCTGTTCAGGTTGCTCCTCCTCTTCATCTTGAGTATCCTCTTGTATATATTGTGCTAGAACCTCTTGTAATATATCATCGTTGCTGCCATTGTATTCCCCCTCTTGTAGTGATTCATCTGCTGGATTTAAGAAGTTTGAGAGGTCCATAGCGTCGCGAATATGCCCAGCATTATTAACTTGACTGTATAGCGTATTAAGTGAAGGGAGCGGCTCTGTAGGCAGTTGTAATGGATGAGCAACAATAGTGCTTTTGCGAAAACAGTTGTAAATAGTTGTGTTTGTGACATCATGATACCAAGCACGGATTATCCAACGAAGTGCAAGGTGAAGAGACATGAAATCTAGAGGGTCATTGTTGTTCTCAAATGACACGAGCATGAATTCAAGCCATTGTCGACGGTAATGGGCTTTAAGAGAGGCAATAATGCCTTGATCAAGTGGTTGGAATCGACTTGTAGAATTTGCAGGTAGCCATATGATTCGGATATTCAAAGGCGGAGGAGCAATTTCAATAGCTGCAGTATGTCCAGGGAAGTTGTCCATTGTAAGGAGCACAGATCTAGAACTCCCTATGTGGAGGTAAAACGCTTGTAGCCACTCGGCCATGATGTATTGATTCATCCATGCCTTCTTATTCCATCTCCACTCTCCTCCCATTGTTGAAATATTAACGTTTCATAAAGCGCGTGGCGCTTTTGCTTTGCCAATAAACCAAGGGCGGAATCGATCTGATCCTGTAGCATTTGTACAGACTACTACAGTAATGCGTGTCTTATCCTTCTTCAATCCAGGCCTTACTTGTGATGAGAGGCCCCTCGATGGTGTCATCCTCCAGTAGAGCCCTGTTTCATCCATGTTGTAGATGTCCTCCTCTTTAAAGTCTCCTGCTAGTGTTTGGATAGCCTTCATCTCGTCTTCTGTAGTTGAACAAACTGAACCTGCTTCGCCGTGTCTAATGTGGCTTTTGATCTGATACCGCTTCTTGAAATTGTCAAGCCACCCAATACTAAAGTTTGGTATAGGCTTCTCCTTGTATTGTGGTAACAACTGCCAGATCTGTTTTGCCTTCTCTTGTAGAATATCCCCAGTTGTTATCCCTCCGCTTTCGTCAATACGCTTCTGCCAGTCGAAGAGAGCAGCCTCAAGCTCTGGCCAAGCAGCAGCTTTTCGCCGTTGGGTAGTGGGAGAGATGCTTGAAGTCGGGCTATCAAGGCTAGCAAATTGAGAGCTCAAGGAATCAGAGACTGTTGACTGGGTAAGGCGGTGATTATATGTTTGTAAGAACCACTCAATACAGGCTTTCTGGGTAGGCCGAGGATTTTGTTGAGACCAGCTTCTGAGCGCGCGACGCTGCTCAGTCTTCATTGTATGCAGTCGAGTTGGAGGCATTATTTCGATCTATAAGTCGATATGAGGAGGATTGAGGTCGATATCGAGCGAATCGCGAATCGTATGAGGAATTAATTCGTGCAGAAGAAAAGTATCGTCGCGATTATCGACTTATCGCGAATCGACTTATCGCGACTCGACTGTACATTAACCCCATAAATTATTAATGCGGGGCAACACCCACAACCAGATGCGATAGGCCCTTGGGGTCTGCAAAACATTCGCACAAAGACTTGTCGTTCACTTCGCTGGAATATCCATTAAGTTCTCTTACGTCCTTGTGCGCTATTGAGTTATGGTATTAACTATCAACCCTAATTCCCCACCCATTTATTATCCCACAAGGCAACTAGAAATCAGAATAAGGGTTGGTTTGAAACAAGGTATCAATATAACTCTGCTCCCTATGTACAGGCCATCTTCCTTAGAATAAATATGCCAGTTCCAGCCCATGCCCGACCTAACCGATACCATGGTCCCCAATCAATCCGTGCAATGCAAAATACCTGATCTCATCCATCCGTCTATATGTTCGTCATATGCGTACTCCAGGGACTCCCGTCCCGCCGCCGCCAGCCTGTCTCGATGCTGAGTTGAGTGGCAAACCCCCCTAGAACTTCCTGTAAATGCAGCACACACAACCTTGGACCACCGGATCCACCCCTGAACACAACACCGTAGGGTAAAATGTTCGCCTGGGTATTGCAACCGAACGCCTGATATGCGTGTTCATGACGTGCTAGAAGTAGCTCAATTTCGAAGTATGTTCGGGTATGCGGTATAGAAGCTGGTGCTCTTGGTGGCACGATAGTAGTCGTTTCCAGCGAAATGGCCGTCTCAAGCTAACCGTGAGCGCTTTCCCCCCCCACCAAACCCATCCTTGGACAAATCTCCAATATCAAAGAAATCACCGAAATTTATCTTTCGCTTCTGGCCAGTGCTTCCGCTGCCATGGCTTCTTGTGTTATTCCTCGTGCTGTGCCTTCCCCTGCCCACTTGCCTCGAACCTGATCGATTTGACCGTGATATCGTGATTGAGGTTGGCGCAGCTGAAATAACGGTACCGTCCGCTGCTGTTTGGTTGCCTTGATCAGACATATCTGCATCTTGTGGATATTGGTGCGTAGATCGGAAAGAAAAATTGCCTGTCGGTGGGAGAACAGTTATTGTGGGTGGCGATGGCAGTTCCTCGACAGGCTCGGGAACTTCTAATATTGGTGGCACTGACTCAAGGCGTACTGGTGAGCTGTTTCGTATCGGCATGCTGGTGACATTTGGCTTCTTCTGTGCGACTGGGCTCGACCCGCGCTCTTTGTCCATTTCGTCGTCGCTGTCAGGAATCGGATCCCGGCCATCGAGTCGTGCTGTAGCCCATTGCCTAACTTTCCAACCTTCGCCGTCAGATAAGCCGATGTCTTCTTTGTCGAGATATGTGAGCAGGTCGTCGAGTGCGTCTTGGTAGCCTTCTGCGCGTAACTTTGTTTGGTCTGAGGCGGCTGTTTTGTAGAGTTTTGTGACAGACAGAGCAGCATCTTTAAACGCCTGTAGAAGTTGTTCTGGAGGGTTTGGGGTCTGCTGCTTCGGCGGCGAAGCACGAGGCAAAGACGTGTTGAGACTCCTCATGGAGTCCATCTTCGGTTGTTGTTCGATCCGGTCCGACGGACGGAGGGGTACGAACGGAGGCTGATGATATGGTAGATTATACCTTGCTCGAGGTATTCTGCAGGAATAAGTTTCTCATTCGCGGTTGACTGCAATACTAGTGAGTAGATAAGTCGATGAAGTCGAGCTTTGAATGCCTTTGTTGTAGTCGAGGGGTACTGGAGTATGACTTGGTTAAGTCCTGTACATGTGACGAAGCGGCAAGACTAGAAGTAAAAGTGGACGTTGAAGTTTCTTCCCGAAATTCTGCCGGACACTCTAAACAAACGGAATAAAATAAAATAAAAACAAAGAGTTAAGGTATAATATGCAGAGATAATTGATATAGTCGGTGATATTAAAGCAAGTTTGTGAATGATTCACATGTATTTCAATCTACTCATTATTGCTCTGTATCACCATTCACGTGACTCTCTGTCACGTTGACGCGGCTGTGGATAAGGCTGTGGGGGGCAGGCGTCTCGCGAGATCGAGGTCGCGACTTTTTGGATGTGTGATGGGTTTTCCTCTTTCTACACCAACTGAAGTCCAACCCATCAACAAAGAGACTCTTTTTCATCAAGTCACAATTGCGAACCACCCTTTACCATCTCGAGAGGATTCGGAGACCACAACGAACCCATCCCGCTTCTCCTACCCTGCCACCTGGGACTGAGGTTGCGCGAGCATGGCGCCTTCACGATCCGGTCGCCTCAGCGGAGCGGATACAGATAGCTCAATGGCTGATGCATCCGATCTGAACATCAAATTGCGTGTGGACGCAATGGTAAGCTCTATTTTATCTACCAATCCCCTGACGCCATATAGCGCGTTCTACCCATTGTTCAATTCAAACAGAGGACCATGACTTACACAAGCTAATGCAGGATATCGACGAGACACCAGATTACACGGAAGACTCCGATACCAACCCAAATACGACTGCGAGCAGCGTGGCCGGTGAACCGGTTGATGGGAGGAGGAGACGTTCCGAGGCGACACAGTTGCGACGGAGCGTGTTCGGAAAGAAACACGATCGTTTAGGTCAATCCCAGGTAAGTAATACGCATATGACATGATATTTCGGAGATTGTACTTATATCCTATTGCAGGAAGATGATTCGATTAGACGATTCCGCTACTTATTGGGCTTGACGGACCTCTTTCGGCATTTCATTGAGACAAACCCAAACCCGCATATTAAACAGATTATGGTGGAGATTGATCGTCAAAATGAGGAGGCTGCAGAAGCAAAGGCAAAGAAGGCTAGCCGTGCTGGAGGAGCTGCCAACGAAAGGCGTCGGAGAACAGAAGCCGAGGAGGACGCAGAACTGCTCAAGGATGAAAAGCAGGGAGGATCGGCAGATACCGTGTTCAGAGAATCACCCGGCTTTGTTAAGGGTGGCACTATGAGGGACTATCAGGTTGCTGGCCTGAACTGGCTCATCTCACTTCACGAGAATGGTATATCGGGCATCCTAGCTGATGAGATGGGACTTGGCAAGACACTTCAGACAATAGCATTCCTAGGATACTTACGACACATTATGGATATTACCGGGCCGCATCTGGTCATCGTGCCGAAATCAACACTCGACAACTGGAAGAGAGAGTTTGCGAAGTGGACCCCCGAAGTCAATGTGCTAGTCCTGCAGGGAGCTAAAGATGAGCGAAATCTCCTCATCAACGAGAGGCTTGTGGATGAGAAGTTCGACGTCTGCATTACCAGCTATGAAATGATATTGAGAGAAAAGTCACACTTGAAGAAATTTGCCTGGGAATATATCATTATCGATGAGGCTCACCGTATCAAGAACGAGGAGTCATCTTTAGCACAAGTCATTCGACTTTTCAACTCGAGGAACCGCCTGCTCATCACGGGCACACCTCTCCAGAACAACCTCCACGAGCTTTGGGCTCTCCTGAACTTCCTGCTCCCCGACGTCTTTGGCGATTCTGAGGCTTTCGACCAATGGTTTTCTGGCCAGGGGGCCGACCAAGATACTGTTGTCCAGCAACTCCATCGTGTTCTTCGTCCGTTCTTATTGAGACGTGTGAAGAGCGATGTGGAGAAGAGCCTGTTGCCAAAGAAGGAGGTTAATTTGTATATTGGAATGTCTGATATGCAGGTTAAGTGGTACAAGAAGATCCTGGAAAAGGACATCGATGCTGTCAACGGTGCCGGGGGAAAGCGCGAATCAAAGACACGACTGTTGAATATTGTGATGCAGTTGCGAAAGTGCTGTAACCACCCATATCTATTTGAGGGTGCTGAGCCAGGGCCTCCATACACAACCGACGAGCATCTCGTTGTAAATGCTGGAAAGATGGTCATGTTGGACAGGCTCCTAGGGCGGCTACAGAAGCAAGGCAGCAGAGTCCTCATCTTTTCCCAGATGAGTCGACTTCTCGATATCTTGGAGGATTATTGCGTCTTCAGAGAGTTCAAATACTGCCGTATCGATGGATCAACTGCCCACGAGGATCGTATCGCCGCCATTGACGACTACAACAAGCCTGGCTCTAAGAAGTTTGTCTTCCTTCTGACAACCAGAGCTGGTGGTCTTGGAATCAACCTTACCAGCGCTGATATTGTTGTGCTTTACGACAGCGATTGGAACCCTCAAGCAGATTTACAAGCCATGGACAGAGCACATCGTATTGGCCAAACCAAACAAGTCGTCGTTTACCGTTTCGTCACTGAGAACGCTATCGAAGAGAAGGTCCTTGAGCGAGCAGCACAGAAGCTTCGTCTTGATCAACTTGTCATCCAACAGGGCCGCGCGCAAATTGCCGCGAAGGCCGCCGCTAATAAGGACGAACTGCTCAATATGATCCAACACGGTGCCGAGAAGGTCTTCAATACCAAGGGTGCAACCGGAATTCTGGCGCAAAAAGGTGCAGAGATCGGCGATGATGATATTGATGAGATTCTCAAGCACGGCGAGAAGCGAACGGCCGAGTTAAATGCTCGGTATGAGAAATTGGGTATTGATGATCTCCAGAAGTTCACATCGGAGTCTGCTTATGAGTGGAACGGCCAGGACTTCACAAACAAGAAGAAGGAGATTGGTATTTCCTGGATCAATCCCGCCAAGCGTGAGCGTAAGGAGCAGTCTTACTCCATGGACCAGTACTACAAACAGGCCCTTTCTACTGGCGGGCGAACCGCAGATGCAAAGCCTAAAGCCCCACGAGCACCTAAGCAAATTGTCATTCACGACTACCAATTCTTCCCCCCCATGCTTCAAGACTTGCAGGATCGCGAGACTGCGTATTTCCGGAAGGAAATTGGATACAAGGTGCCACTGCCTGATGGATCAGAGGAAGATTTGTCGGATAGAGAAGGCGAGCGAGCTTTGGATCAGCAAGAAATAGACAACGCTACGCCTTTGACGGAAGAAGAGCAGGCCGAGAAGCTGCGCTTGTCAGAGCAAGGCTTCGGTGATTGGAACAAGCGAGACTTCCAGCAGTTCATTAACGGCTCGGCAAAGTATGGCCGCAAGAACTACGATGCTATTGCCGAAGAGGTCGACAACAAGACTACTGCAGAAGTTAAGACATACGCCCAGATCTTCTGGAAGCGCTACACTGACCTCAATGACTACTCGAAATACATCAACCTCGTTGAAGCTGGTGAAGAGAAGACAAAGAAGATCGAACATCAACGCCAGATGCTGAAGAGGAAGATGTCTCAATACAGAGTTCCCCTGCAACAGCTGAAGGTGAACTACTCAGTGTCGACAACAAACAAAAAGGTGTACACAGAAGAAGAAGACAGATTCCTTCTCGTCCTCTTGGATCGATTCGGGATCGATAGTGAGAACATTCACGAGCGTATCCGCGATGAGATCCGCGAGAGTCCCCTCTTCCGCTTTGACTGGTTTTTCCTAAGCCGAACACCGCTCGAAATTAGCAGGAGGTGCACCACTCTGCTCACTACTGTGGCTCGCGAGTACGAGGAGACGCAGCCAAAAGCGAACGGTGCCAATGGCAAGACCAAGCGTGAGCCAGAGGAGGAAGATAACGATGAAGAGAGCGTTCATGATACCGCACCCGCGAAAAAGAAGTCCAAGAATGTCAAGGTAGGTCGACAGCATACTGGTCTGTAGTGTCCACAAGCTAACTTTATGCAGAATAAGGCAATCGATAGCTTAAAGCCTGGGAGTAAGGCTACGTCGGCTGCGCCATCGTCCCGAGCCTCGAGTGTAGGATCTCCCGCTCCAGCACCATCAAAGAGCAAGGCGAAGGGAAAGAAGAAATAGGCTTCAGTTGGATAGGAGTGATTTGAGTCTCTTTGAACCCCAGCATTGGGCTGGGATGGGTTTACACAAGACTACAAGGGGCAAGGCGTAAAGGCGGGGACTTTGTACAGCGTATTAGACATGAGGGATTGTGGAATGGGGGATGATCTTCACAGTTAGCTGTACTCTACTATCCAGAAGTAATCCAATGAGATAAAATGTCAAATTGTGTGTAGTATCTGCATTTTCTAGTCTGTTATGATTTTTAGAACTATATATCTTCCCCCTGGGTAACGGGGCTTCACCTTCTAGGGCCAAGGATTGGGGTGAAGGCAAATATATTGGGGAAGCTGGGATATTGCGACTACCTCGCCCTTTCAAGCCATTAATTACTCAAAATACAACCAGATTCGGGTTCATATGATCTCAGCAGACAGGGTTTCGTCTGCTATAATTTAGGGCCAAATTGCCCTTACGTCTCCTTCATAGATTGGTTCGTCATCATCGAATATTTTCAATGCTTAGGACAGTCTCCAACATCATCTCAAACAACTCTCTGTTGGCCAACTTCGCCGCTGGCACTCTACTGGCGGCACCCAGCCATCGGATGCTATATTAAGCAAGCCTGTTACGTGGTTTCATGTGCTGCCTCAAAGTATTTGTATTCCTTTTAGTGGACAGCTACCTCATCGGGCGTAGGGACCGTCACTTGTCATGTACCCACTCTCCTCGATGGCTAACAGTCGGTCCTCCTCCTCCTTCTCCTTACGTTTCTTCTGTGTAACGTCCGGGTCAATGATTTCTGTACGTAAGCCAATTGGTGGCTCCGTGTCTGGGTTACTTTTTTGAAATTCATGTAGGTCCTTTTTCCGTGTACGTTCTGCCTTCCGTGCATCGATGCCAGCACGGAGCTGCATCTTACGCTCAACGTTCACCATGCGTCTTCTCTCTCTTTTCTCCCGTGCTTCTTCTAAAAGTTGCTCCTTTACCTTCTTCTCATAAATCCTTTGCCGTGCATGTTCAACTGTAATAGCACCACATTTTGAATAGATTTCCGACTTCTAACCTTCCCCTGTCGTTGCTCGGTTAAGAAAGGGCAAGTAGACAATACAGTAAATCGACTATCACATACTTCCACGTCTTTTCCAAGCTTCCAAGCATTGATCTTGTTACTCCTTGTTTCTGAAAAGTCAGTGAGGTGCTAACCTCTGACTTATCCCTGAGTTCTCAGACTCAACATTTGTTACAACTTGTCTAAAACCACTCCACTACATCATACACCTGATTGCTGCGTTGTGGAATAGTCTAAGCTACGACCCTTTGGCTCTTTTTCCTAAGACAGTGTGTTGTCTTAGTAAAATCATCCCTTCCTTGGGTGGCTAGATTCTCACATCTGGTGCACCCATCATTACAAGTGAGGAGGAGCAATTTAACAGTAATATGGATGAATTAGGGTAGACACCTATCTGCCTAGTTTGATATGTACTATAAGGAGAACAACATTATTACGCTCTGTCTCCCTACACACTCCTTACATCTTACCTAGTCTCTTGATGTTAGGTGTTTTAGTGTACTAAAGTGAATGTATAGTCGAGAACTTAAGGTCTTCATTAAGGCCTCTATTACCTATATCACTAAGATTGAGTTCTTTATTACATTTAAGGCTGCCTACAACTATATAATGACAACTGAAAATATTCTAGCTAGCTTTCGAGGTACTGGCCTAGTCCCATATAACGTAGAAGTAGTTCTCTTAAAGCTTGATATCAAGTTATAGATGCTAACACCAACTAGATCCCCCCTACTAGAGGTGTAAGGGTTTAGGTAGACAGCGTGCTAAGACCGTAGGTTCGAGTAGCCAGTATCGTATTCAACAAACTAATCTCTGAGCCCTTCCTAGTAGGGGGCTCAGCTACTTTATCTACTCCCCCGGAGTCGGGCCCCCGCCGTCTCGGTTGCGAGTCGGAGCCACGACAACAGCCTAATAGCAGCCTAAGGCCCTAAGGCCCTCCTAGCAGCCTTAGGCCGCTAGAGGCACTGTAGCGGGACGTCTCCGATGCGGGACCGCAACCAGCTCCCCCTTCCTACTGACCTCCTCTTAACCTACCTGTGACAACACTCCCCCCTCTAGAGTCCGGGGCCCTACGGACATGCCATTGCTTCAGTGGCAGCCCTTGGTGGAACAGCATTGGTCATTAGCGGCCCGCCGTCGGTTCGGGGGCGGCTCGTTAATAGGCGTTGCGCCTCTGGTACGTGAAGCCGAACTTAGTGTCACGTGACCTAGCTACTCCGTCCCTCCGTTTCCTTTATTCCAAGGCCTGCTTTAAGGCCGGAATTGGGCGCGCCTTTGACGCTACGGCGCTAGGCCGGAACCGGCCTACCTACCTTTGTTCCAAGGCGCGCGGTAGGCGCGTGTTGTCCCCGTGCACGTGACCTACCCTCCACACAAAGGAGTAAGCGGCCTCAAAACACCTTCCTCCCCCTCCTTCCTCAACCTTCCAATTCATCTAACTCCGCCGCTGCCCCCGCCACCACCACCATGTTCGGCTCTCAAGAGAGCACCGAAACCGTCGGCGCCCTTAAGGCGCAAGAGAACCGTTCCGTCGCCGGCCACACGGCCACCATGAGTGAGTGCCCCTTTTTCGTTTCCTCGTTTGGGCGTTTCCTAACGTTCTGGAGCTCCATCTGGCTGGGTGGCGTTCGGGTTGCCTCCCCGCCCCGTCCCGGCCCCCCGTTTCTCCTTCCGCGCCCCCGTGCGCTCTGGTGAGTCCTTTCCTTCCGTCTTTTGGTTTCTCGCCGTGTTTCCTAGGCTTCTTTGTGGTAGGTGATGGGTTCTTGGGCCGTGGCTAACATGTTTGGCAGAATCTGGCGGTTTCCAGTCCGTCCCTGGTCCGACCCCCGCCGTAACTCCCGCCTCCTCCGCCACTACGCCTGCCGCTCCTGTCTCGCCCGTCGTTTCCCTGACGTCTCCGGTCGAGGAGACCTCCGAGGAGGAAGATGTTGCCCCGCGCCGCTCCTCCCGCAAGAGGAAGCACGCCAAGTCCCCTGAGGAGGGCTCGGTGGCCGGTGGGACTTCATCCTCGGACGAGGGCGGGGACCCCCACAGCGCGCTGCTTCGCGTGTGCTGCCTGCGCTGCGCGAAGTATTTGGCGAAGTCGCCAGAGTTCTCGTGTGTCTTCCCCGCCTCCTCGACAAAGTGCATGCGCTGCACTCGTCTTAAGGACAAGTGCGTCCCAGTGAGTATCCGGTCCGGTTCTTGTCTTGGTCTTCTGTTTTGGTTTCCCTTTTGGGTCCTTTTTCTGCAGAGCGTTAGCTAACGCTCGTTTGGGCAGATCCCTGTTACGACGGAACAAGAAGGCTGGCCAACTACAGGACAGGAAGGAGGGAGGTCGCATGAGACCGGCCCTGGTACCTGGAGAGGCAGCGGGGAATAGTAGTTCCGAAAGTATCACGTGACGGACTCGCAGGATGATGAGAAGAGTCCTAAGAGTCCAGGACTCCGAGGACTCGAGTGAGTTCCCAGGAGTCCACTAGGCACGTGACGGACTCGCAGGATGATGAGAAGAGTCCTAAGAGTCCAGGACTCCGAGGACTCGAGTGAGTTCCCAAGAGTCCACTAGGCACGTGATGGACTCGCAGGATGATGAGAAGAGTCCTAAGAGTCCAGGACTCCGAGGACTCAAGTGAGTTCCCAAGAGTCCACTAGGCACGACGCCACTATATAAGTAGATAGTATTTCCTTAGATAGGAGCTTCGTGCTCAACTCAATACAGTATTTGTTATATACTAGTAACGTGTTACTTGAAGCCTTTGTGTCTGATCCCCTGCCTCCTCTGATAAGTAAACCTTTACGCAAGAGAACCTCTGTGTCTTCTATCATTTAGAAGTCAGCGTTACACTTTGAGCACCACTTCTACGAGGTACCGGCTTACACACAAAGCAACATGTCTGTCGTCAGTTCGAAGGGGAAAACCCCCACCACGCCAACTTCGTCTCAGAGGTCTAAGCCTGAGAATGAAGAGATGCCCGATGCACCCACCGTCAACGAACTCAAGGAAACTCTACGCGTCAAGTTGCCCGACACTTACTCCGGCAACCGAAAGGAACTTGAGGTGTTTTTGCTACAGGTCGAACTGTACCAGCACTTCAATGATGAGAAGTTTCCCACCCAGGAGAGCTATGCCCTGTGGACTGCGTCCTACCTTAGGGGGGAAGCCCTGCGATGGATCGAACCATTCCTCAAGGACTATTTCAAATATGAAAGTACCAATGGAAGCATGACAACTACGCAGACTATGTTTGGCAGCTGGAATGGATTCTGTAAGGAAATCCGACGCATGTTCGGAGACATCGATGAGATTAAGACCGCAGAAGACCATCTGTTTGCACTTAAGCAGACTGGCAGCGCCCTCACATACTCCACAGAATTCCAGAGATACGGCAATCAGACAGGATGGGACGCCAGCGCACTCATCAGCCACTACCGACGTGGTCTGAAGAGCCATATACGTATGGAACTTGCCCGTTTGGAACAACAACCAACGGACATGGTAGCGCTAATCGAACATACGGTCCGAATCGACAATCGACTATACGAATTCCAGAAGGAACGTCGGACCTATGACAAGCCCAAGAAAAGTTACCCCTACCGGGGAAACGAGGGCAGACGACGGGATCAACACCCGCGAGACAACCGTTGGTCGGACCCAATGGAACTCGATGCCACGTTCAAACCTGGACGACCCCGTGACCCTAAGAAAGACAGACAATTCAAGGAACGACTCTGTTTTAACTGCGACAAGCCAGGTGTAATGGTGGGTGCACCAGATGTGAGAATCTAGCCACCCAAGGAAGGGATGAATTTACTAAGACAACACACTGTCTTAGAAAACAGAGCCAAAGGGTCGTAGCTTAGACTATTCCACAACGCAGCAACCAGGTGTGTGATGTAGTGAAGTGGTTCAGACAAGTTGCAACAAATGTTGAGTCTGGGAACTCAGGGGTAAGTCAGAGGTTAACACCTCACTGACTTTTCAGAAACAAGGAGTAACAAGATCAATGCTTGGAAGCTTGGAAAAGACGTGGAAGTATGTGATAGTCGATTTACTGTATTGTCTGCTTTGTGGAATAGTCTAAGCTACGACCCTTTGGCTCTGTTTTCTAAGACAGTGTGTTGTCTTAGTAAATTCATCCCTTCCTTGGGTGGCTAGATTCTCACATCTGGTGCACCCACCATTACACCTTGTCTGCTTGCCCTTTCTTAAGGAAAGGGCAATCCTATTTATGCTAAAGGAGTGTAGTTCTCTCATTTTCCAAGACTTTCCATGACTTACCAGGCTTGGTAACTGTAGTCGACGTAAGAGAATCCCATAGAACCATCTCTTAGGTTCGTAGCCTATAGGAAGTAAAAGGAGGTCCAAGGTCAGAGTACCCCTATAGACAAATTATGTCATAGACAAATTATGTCATAGACAAATTATGTCATAACTTAACCAATCTTGTGGGTAACTAAAGAGCGATGACATGTAATGAATCATAGAGGTTCGTAGGAGCTTTTAGAGCTATCGTTCATGCTCCTAGGCCTCTAGTTGGTAGAGATATGTCATGTGGTAGTATGAGTGATGTCATGTAATGAATCATAGAGGGTTGTAGAGATATGCTATGTGGTAATATCGGCCCAGTAACTAAGGAGCGATGACGTGTAATGAATCATAGATGGTTGTAGCAATCGTTGAGTAGTATTGCTCTTGTTGTTGGTGTGATAAGCCAAAATATGTATAGTGACTTGTAGGTTTGAGGAGGAGATTTCCAAGTTTGCTCTTGAGTTTGATAGCAAACTGAGTGCAACGAATGTCAGTATGACACCAGGCCACATGGCCCGAGACTGCAGACAGCCAAAGAAAGGGAACGGCGGACGCAAAGTTGGCAAACAACTCAATGCCACCTGGACAGGACAGTTGAACGCAACGTTTGTGAGCAAACAGGACTGGGGAATAAACGGCGAAAGCACCCCAGAAGACGAGAGCTCAGATGAAGGGTCGGAGGCGGAATCGTTCACCGTCTCGGAACAGGAGACCTTCGATGAACTCGCACCTACGGAACCAAGGAGTCCACGGTGCAAGAGCGTAGTAAGACGCATGGCAAAACACGCCCACGAGAAGATTAGGGCCGAACGAGACAAGCCCAGCGGCCAGAGGAGAATCCCCACGCTTAAGGGCATCTACGGGAACCTGTTACAGGGACTTCCGTTAGAGTGCAAGGTGGACGACTGCAAGGATGACCTCTGGAGATACTACGACCAACTAACGAATACCCGCAGGCTGCTTGGCACGTCCCCAGACGTAGCTAAGTTGGAAGCCCAAGAAGCGGAAGACCTGGAGAAGGATGTCGAGCATATGGCTAAACTGAAGAATATGAAAAGCGTCGAACTTTACTACCAGGACCGCAGGAGAGCCCTGGAGAAGTACGACGAGAAAGCCAGAGGTATGCTGCGATGGGAAAATGCGAGACCCACTCCACGCATCGAAAGGAGAGCCATGGAGCAACTAGACACGTTCTCCACGCCTCCGAGGGAAGATAGTGCATGGGTGAAAGGACAGCGGGAACTATCAACGACAGACGCAACAGAGACTGATCATCCCTGGCACGCGTATGTCTACTGGGAGTATTGCAGCGAAGATGACTGCAAGCTCCACTGGAAAAAGAAACACCAGAATCAGTTGTTTCCCCGATCCTCGCCCAGGATACACTTCAGAGATGCAGAGCAAGTTCACGCCCTCAGGCGAAGCCAGTCTGAAGGGGACTTGCCTATCAAAAGCGAACAGGTATACGAGAAATACCCACATCTGCTAGACGAAGCAGAAGAGCGAGGGAAACGATCTCCCCAAGGACCACCATTGGAAGCGGATGAATACTATCCTTCCTCGGACGAGTCAAAAAACTAGGAGTCCTCGACGGTAGGCCACCGGCGAGCGACATGAAAAGGCCTAGTACAGACCAGCTATGCGCCACGACGGGCAGCATGCAACTATATGTGGTCGCTAAGATACAACAGCGACACCTCCGAGCAATGATTGACTCAGGAGCGACGGGCAACTTTATGACAAAGAAAGTAGCAGACACGCAAGGCTTCAAAACAACAATGAAAGCCGAACCATACCCGTTAATGGTCGTAGATGGAGAGCCCATCTCGACTAATGAAGGAATGGTGACCCACGAAATGGTCCCATTAGAAATGGTCATGCTACATGGGCACAAGGAAACGATTCAGTTTGACATCGTGCACATGGACAACCATGCATGCATCCTTGGTATGCCATGGCTCAAGAAACACAACCCCCAGATCGACTGGTGGAACGAGAAAGTTGTGATGAGCCAGTGCGCGTGTGAACAACAGACGGACACGCGACAACGGGAGAAACCCTCCCAGGGCCGGAAGGAGTTATGTGCAACCTCCGAGCTCGATGACCTAGCCCAGGCATCCTCACCGACGAGTATACCGGTGGAGTACAAGGAATACGAGCAATTATTCCAGGAAGGCCCTAAGAACGAGGCGCTTCCTAAGCACCAACCATGGGATCACGAGATACCTTTGGAGAAAGACAAGAGTCCACCATTCGGACCAATATATCAGCTATCGGAAAAGGAGCTGAAGGTACTTAAGGAGTACATCGATGATAACCTAGCGAAAGGATTCATCAGACCATCCACATCACCAGCAGGAAGTCCGGTGCTTTTCGTACCAAAGAAAGACGGCTCCCTACGGTTATGTGTGGACTATCGAGCGTTGAACAACATCACAATCAAGGACAGGTATGCCCTGCCGTTAATCAACGAACTACACGATAGATTTCAAGGAGCAAAGATCTTCAGTAAGCTAGATCTGCGAGGAGCATACAACCTGATCCGAATCAAGGCTGGGGAAGAGTGGAAAACAGCATTCCGCACCCGCTATGGCCTATTCGAGTATCAAGTCATGTCCTTTGGGCTAACAAATGCACCCGCATCCATGCAATGACTGATGAATGATGCTTTGCCCGAATACTTAGACATCTTTACCATTGTCTACCTAGACGACGTCCTGGTGTATTCAGCAACCAAGGAGGAGCATGTCAAGCATGTCAAACTCGTCCTGAAGAAACTAAAGGAGTACAGCTTACTCCTCAAACCAGAGAAGTGCGAGTTCCATAAAAACCAAGTCGAATTCTTGGGTTACATTATCGGAACGCACGGCATCAAGATGGACCAAGCAAAAGTAACGGCAGTGTTGGAATGGCCAACACCGACCACGGTCAAGGAAGTGCAAGCCTTCCTAGGCTTCACCAACTTCTACCGAAGATTCATCTCGGGATATTCCAAGGTAGCTCAACCACTCACGGAGCTTACCAGAAAGGATCTCGAATTCAAATGGACGGACAAGGCAGAGGCTGCTTTCCAGGAACTTAAGACGAAGTTCACGGAAGCACCTATCCTTGCTACATTTGACCCTGCAAAGAAGATCATCCTCGAAACGGACTCTTCTGACTTCGCAATTGGAGCATGTCTGAATCAACCAGACGAGGACGGTAAGTTCAAACCAATCGCGTACTACTCTAGGAAACTGTCACCCGCGGAACTCAATTACGACATCCACGACAAGGAGCTACTGGCTATTGTCGTTGCCTTTGAGCAGTGGCGAGTATATCTTGAGGGACCCACCTACCCTGTGCAGGTATGGACGGATCACAAGAACCTCATATACTTCACCACGACCAAGGTTTTAAACCGCAGACAAGTCCGCTGGGCAGAAACCCTCGCAGCCTACAACTTCACGATAACCTATCGCAAGACGCTCTCAGCAGACGGACCGACTACGCCGGCCCAAAGGAAGAAAGACCTAGAGCAATTCTGAAGAAAACAGATGCAGGACTACAGTACAACGAGTTACTAGCGACGATCTCAGTCATCGAAGATACAGAACTCGAGGAAAGACTCAAGAAAGCTTACGCAACAGATGAATGCGCCAAGCGAGTCTTGTCTAAAGTCGAAGGCGACTTCGCCATCGACGAACAAGGATTGATTCAATACAAAGGGTTAGTGTATGTCCCAAGTCAAATGAGACGCCCGCTGGTGCAAGAACAACACTCGTTACCAGCACACGGTCATCAGGGAGTAACACGAACCTTCGAACGAATCACCCGACACTACTACTTCCCAGGTATGAGGAAGCAGGTAGAGACAGTGGTAAGAGAGTGCGACATTTGCAGCAAGTCAAAATCCAATAGGCATCTGCCATACGGACAACTCAAGTCGACACCAGTACCAAAAGGAGCGTGGAAATCAATAGCTTTGGACTTCATCGTCAAGCTTCCACCCTCCAAGGACCCGTTAACAGGAATAGAATACGACTCTATCCTCGTCATCACGGAAAGACTCACGAAATATGGGAAGTTTATACCATATCTAGAAGCTAGCGACGCCGAGGCGCTCGCATATACCTTCATTCGAGTCATATTAGCCGATCATGGGATGCCAGAAGAAATCATCTCAGATAGAGACAAGCTCTTTACTTCGAAATTCTGGAAATCATTGATGGCGCTACTGGGAACAAATCATAAGCTATCAACAGCTTTTCATCCCCAGACAGACGGCCAAACAGAAAGATTAAATCAGACCCTTGAACAGTACCTGTGAAGCTATGTCAATCATCAACAGGACAACTGGGTTCAGATCTTACCCATCGCACAGTTTGCATATAACAGCGCGATGACAGAAGCAACGAAAGTCTCACCGTTCTTTGCCAATTACGGCTACCAGCCAGAAGCATATAGGCAACCAAGACCGGATGAATCACGAGCTGAACAAGCCCTGATCGTGGTGGAACAACTGAAATCATTCCACGAACAACTTGCGACGGACATCCAATTCTTAAATGAACGATCCGCCGCATACGCAAACAAGAAGCGCAGTATGGAACCTGCCTTCAAGGAGGGGGATAAAGTATACCTACTCCGGAAACATATCAAAACGAAACGACCAAGCACAAAGTTGGACTTCAAGAAATTGGGACCATTCAAAATATTGAACAAAGTCAGCTCAGTTAATTACAGACTGCAGCTACCCAGGAAGTCTAGACTACACCCGGTATTTCATGTCTCACTACTGGAACCAGCAAGAGGAAATACCCCAATTGCGACCGACACCGAACTCCAACCCGAGAAGGTGACTCTAATATTGTAACATTGATTGCGGTAATAATAAGCAACGAGTCCACTGCTTTGTCACAGCTGTTGCTGGAAGCCGAACTGTAGTATGGCATGGTCCGAGGCGCCTACCGCGGTAATATGCCCTCTACTCCCTTCAGCTACCTGCGCCCCGATTACTGATGCTATGCTCGAGACGGGGTTGGTTTGACCTGGCATGGATATCCTGTCGGCATCCAAGCCAGCTGGGCCTGTATGTCCAGCATATGTACATTGGAATACCACACTCCTTTCGCGGGGTCTGATATGTTGAATTGCATGTTCGCGTGACATATGCGACTACGATATTCTGGCAAAGGACCTGGGTACTTTGCAAATAGTTCCAATTGGCTGTTTGTTGTCGCCTAATCACTCCAAGGCATCCATCACATAGACCGACAACCGGAAACCTCGACCGCGTCGCTCTCAAATGGCAAGCTACTGTTCGAACTCTAACACAACATGGTCAACCACTATCCTAACAACCTTTATAATCCATATACATGTGTTATATGCCGGGGGGAAGTAATAGTTGGGCGTTATGGGTCTCAAACTATTACAAAAGGCAAAGCGGCTATTAACGACGATCCACGAGCCAGTCCTCACGCCAGAAAATCACATCAGTTACTCTGGTATCATGAGAACTGTTATTATAATCTAGCTAGTACCTACACCGCTGCAGAGGTCCCAGATAAGAGGAAAATCAGGGAATTTTACGAGGCAACTAACTCTGCATATCCGGCCCCTAGGTATAAAAAAGGAATCCGCGAATCCATGAGGGAGGGGCTTCTTTTTGGTAAGCACACGAAAGTTGTACTGAAGGGCTGCTTCAGCCAAGCTTTGTTGAGGAGGCTACCTGAGGAAGTCTTACGTATGATCTTGCGTTATCTGGGGGAATGCCGGTGGTTGATAGTGCTCGGCGAAACTCGTCGACTGTTTGACCTGTGGGAGCGTGGCTGTGAGGACAGGTGTGAACGAGTCACTACGTCGAAGCCTGTCTTCTTGACAAGAATAGAATTCCGAGGTGTTTCTTATATTTCGAAAATCAGCAATGTGCCATTTGGAAAACCCTCGGATGAAGGTTTCCCTGGGGAATTGCTTGGTTTGCCGCCCAACACGCGGAGACTTATTGTGTCCAAAGACCACATGGGAATCCGCAATATACGACCTATTGTGGACGGTTTAGAGCTATCGGCAGATGGATCTGCATGGTATGAAGTATTTGGCGAACCTAATGCATCATTGGACGCCGAAATCGAGGTCTTATATAATGTGAGATTCCTCTCTGCTAGGTCTCTGGGAAATCTCTCCTAAAGTTAACCTAGGGGTTCTTTCTTCGTAGAGTCCGGTCAACTACAACTGATCGGAGTCCTGAAATGGGGCCGTGGTCCATTCCATGTCCGCCTTTGGTCTCGCCGTATAATATGGATTGCATTGAAAGCTTAAAGCGGGGGCATAATTGGCTTCACTATACACAGCTCGATGCCGGCGTCAAAGGTCTTACCGTTTGCCGCTTTAATGATCATAATATTGGATTCCATCCCTTCACTGGTTTATCAGTGGATTACAGGCGTTTCATCTCCCATGTGAAGCAACAGTACTCGGACTCTTTTCTCACTTGGATGTACTTTCCCATCAATCCCGGCGAATCTATAACCGACGTATGGACCCGCAAATATGGGACTGTTGATGGATATTGGCCATCCTGTGGCCCGTCGATTGTTGTAGGTGTTCCTCTTCAAACGCACTAATCAAGACTAACTTTGCTATTATAGCTCGAAACATCTCTACGCAGAACGGTAACTTTCGGGGCATATATACCTTCTAAAGATATACATCGTCAGCCTATTTCTCAAATGAGGCCCCATCAGTCTCGTTCTCTTCTTAGAAGTAGCGACGGTGCTATCTCGGGGATATTCCACAACGGTTTCGATCCGATATCACCATACATCACGGAGTTTGGAGTTATATGCGACTCTCACCGCGCGAGGAAGCCAACCAACCAAATACCAAGCTCCGAACTGTATTTGTATCCGACCCCTCCGTTTCCTCGTGAATTATTTACCTATGGTTATCATCATGATGAATGGTACTTGACAAAGGCTCCAGTGGAAGGCCTCACCGGGGTACAATTTTGTCAAGACAAGGAACAGCGAAACCATCCGCGTATTGGACTCATCCTACACTACAGCGACGGGCATATAGAATCTCTGGGGCAATTCCGCTGGGACTTAACAGTTTCCGATATAATCGCCGCCCCTATTAGGATCGAGATATGCCGTGATGAAGATGAGCGTTATTATAACCACCCTTATATCGGGGCCGTCGAAACAATACCGCCATTCAATGCTAGGGGAGAAGAAAGAAAGTGGCAAGATATTCCGAATCATGGGGTCCTCGTTTGGTGGAACAATCCTAGGATAGGTGAAGAGATCGCGCTTTATGAGTCTTGATTTCAATAGGTATTGTGAGGGCGAAGGGGCGAACCTGGGGTTTGACTTTACGGTGCACACGCGACAGACGTTTCCAAATTATCGTAGGTAGGTTATTGTCAATATGATTATTCAACGGGTATAAGATGCTGTTCAATCCCACGTGTCCATGCGCCAGGCCGCTCTCTACGGTGTCTCCCCACTCTCTTTGCCCTTCCCTTTCTTCTCCGCCACTGCCGGTTTACCACCCGCAGTTTCCACTGCTCGTTTAGCTGGGCCCTTATCAACTCCTGGCATTTGCGCCTCCTTTATCACATCCCGCGGTGCACTTGTATCCAAACCCGTCCACGCCGGATCCCAGCCCTGTTCCTCGTCTACCGCGCCTTTCGCCATTCCTTCCTCCGTAACGCCCTTGATGTCACTCCAGTACTCCAGCCGTTTAACTTCTCCATCCGCGGCCTCGACTGCTTTAAGTAGATGATTGAGCCTCTCCTTCCTTTTATCGTCTTCCGAGCTTGCAGCCTTACCCTTCTCTTCTACTTTTTTCTGCTCTTTTGAAGTCTCATCCAATGCCGTAGTCAGATGCGCAAGCAGAGTCCGCCGTGACGCCTGAAAGATAAACATACCCATAACATCATGCATCCTCCCCGCAAGGTCCTTCAAGTCCGCCTTACCCCCTTTCACAAACGCCTCTACAACCTCGCTCTTCTCGCGATCAATCCTGCATGCCTTCAGCGCTGCTAGCACCTGTTCAATATCCTTTATTTCTTCTGCCTTCCCCTGCACCATCTCACGTCTCGAGCTGCGCCGACTCACGCTGGCACTCGCGGTGCTCAACGTATCCGGATGCACCGCAAAATGCTCTGCGGTCAGTCTGTGCGGGTCTTCAGTGTCCGTTTCGTGGTGCATGCGCACGCGCTTTCGGATCCACGCGCGGCGGCGAACAAAAGAGTTGTACCAGGTCGGGCCGTGCCAGCTGCAACGTTTACTGAACATAAAGCTGTACTCCCAGCCCTCGTCGTCAAGGATCTCGTTATCGGGATCGTGGTTAACGACCCAGTCAGCCCAGGCCCAGGCCCAGCCTGGATCAGGCACCTGCGCATTTTTTATATTTGTTGCGGATGGTTTGAAGGCGATGTTTGTCCATGGAGCGGCATCGAACATGCCAAGGGCGCGAAAGCTGAATAAAGGATGCCCACAGAGGAAGCCCCCGCGTTCATTCTCGTAGAGGACATCGATTGCCGACTCTGGCGTGCAGGTGGTTGGCGAGCGGTCTATGGTCACTGGCAGCACTGCTTTGTGCTTCGAGCGGCCAGACCTGCTATTCTCTCCATCGCCGCCTGACACAATAACGCGCACTCCTGTGCTCTTCGTCGGGGTCACATCCAGGCTGGTATCGTCGTCTGTGATGAGCTGGCCTGCACGCTCACCGGCCCGCTCTTCGGTCCATTTCTTCCTCCACCGTTTATGCTCGATCCCGCTCCTGATCCTCGAGGAGCGCTTCCCGTGGTCGAAGCTATGGCGGCGAGAGAGTAGGGTTTGCGATGTTTGCGGGGTCACAGAAGACTCGTCGTCGCTGCGGGGGATTTCGAAAGAACGGCTGCCTACTCGAGATAGATTGGTCTGGTCGACGAGGTGGATTTCATGGTCATAGTCCTCGTCGCGTAAGGCAATCGGGCGGCGGCTGGAAGCGTGTGAGACCGCGTTAAATAAGGTGGTCATTGTGGGGGTTCGTTGGAAGATAGCTTATGCTCGCTGCACCTTGAAGCTCACGGGACAGCTAGAAAGCTGTTGGATATGTGAATCTGCACCATATACGGGAGATAGGGGGCGAGGCGGAGCTGTGGCCGTGGGTAGCCGTCGTTTTGGCTTTGTCTCGAGGTCCCAAGTCGCACAGCGAGATAACAATGATCGCGAACAAGCTACCGATTGGGTCAAATCACGGAACTTCCAAAGAACGAATAATTAACAAATATGCATAACACAATACTCCGTATAGCGAAGAGTGACGAGACGCGACTCTCCTAAAAAACACAAGCGTCCAAGTAACAGCTACCAGGCAAATTCCCCACCAGGAAAGTAGAGTAACGCATCACGTGTAGACTCTAATCACGTGCTCTGTAGTGCCAAGGCGGAGGATCTTCACTCCAAAACCCCGCACTGGATCGTATATGGTTAGCGTTCAGTATTCGTAATCAATACAGACTAAGCTCTAATTCCATAATCGCGTGCAACCAACAAATCAATGACGTAGATAATGTCGCTCACCCGGATCCCAAATGGACGAATCATACAGCTTGTAACAGGACCATTGACGTCTTCTCTTCAAAAACAACTCTGTATCTTGACCACAATTGTCCAGCGACTGCTTCATTATCATATCAACACTAATATAACCCTCTCCTCCAACCACCAACAACCACATCAAAAATGGCCCAGCCAAAGTCCCGCGTCCCTCTCGCTATCGGCCTGACCGCCGCAGCAGGTGTCGGTTACTACCTTTACCAGTCCGGCGGTAATGCGAAGGTAGCAGAGAAGAAGTTCGAGGGTAAGCCAGCCCCACATCCACTCATGCATTCCCCTCATCACTCTCCGCAAGCATCTGTCGCCTTGAAAACCGGCGACCATATGACAGCCTGCTAACCCCTCCACCCCCAGCGGATCTCTCATCTGCCTCCGCGCGTGTTAAGGGCGAGCTCCCCGGCCGTGGCAAGGAAGCCGAGAAGACGGCCGCTGCATGGGCCACCGAGAAGGGCCAGCAGATCGACAACGCCGTATGTCCTTCCCAACAGTCTCACCCCCAGGGCAGTATACTGACAAGACCAGGCTGAGAAGGCGCGCAAGGAGCTTAACAAGACTGGGGAGTCGCTGGATTCTTACCGCAAAGAGGCGGGCAAGGAGGCCATGGCTAAGCTCGACAAGTTCGATGCCACGGTCGAGAAGGAGGCTACGAAGGCGAAGAGCGGTATCTCTGGCTGGTTTGGGGGAAGCAGCAAGTAATCTCGTCGCTGGGGAGTAGGAGTAACCTTTTAAGAACTGTATATGGCTTGATATATATCCGAAATCACATTTAAAACCTCGTGGTGACTTTGCATGTGACGTAGTGACAGTTGAAAAAGTATCGTGACATGAATATCATTTGATTCTCATATCTTCTTCTATCATCTCAGATACTCCCCACTGGCCGACTCACCGGGCCCATTAAACTCCAACATATATATGCAACGCTGATAAAAACCGCTCAGAACTCGCCTTAGCCATTAACTCCCAAGATATTGTCTTTTTTACCTCATCCCATCAAACTCCATTCATATCCACATCCGCCATCTCCGCATCCTTCAGCTCCCTCTTCCGCTCTCCCAGCTCCCACTTCCACAGATCCTCAAACGAGGTAGGCTTCGCCTTCACATCAGTGTCTTTCAGGCCAAGTTTCCGGACAACTTTGAATGCGCCAGTGCCGACACTCATCGTCTGTCCCATAATGATACACTCCGAAACACCTTCAATGGCATCCTTCTTCATCCCTGCTGCCGCATCAAACAAGTGATCGGGCGTCTTCTCGAACGACGCAAGCTGCAGTACGGAATCCCTCATCTTGCTAAGACCAAAGCGCGTAATTCCCAAAATCTCACCCTTGTATGTCATCACATCAGCTAACAGCTGCATGTGACGCGGATCGATATTCATTTCGCTCATCACGCTCTCAATCTCATTGGCAATAGTGGTTCGCGCCGCTTCAATACCGAGGACTTGGTTGCACTCAACAACACTGTTGGTTGTGACTCTAGTACCAATGACACCTTCGGTGGTCATACATGCGCGAAGACCGTAGCCTTCGACGTGGACGGTGTGCTCTCCCTTGTCCTGCTGGATAATGGCTCGAGTAGCCTCTGGGTAGCCGGAGACGGGGATGGTGGGGATAGTGCGCTTTAGGTAGTTGACGCGGAGGAGGAGGTCGGATGCTTCATCGGTCGACTTCTTGGCGGCGCCGCCGCGACCAAAGGTACCAGTGTTGGAACCGTGAGCAACACGAACGAAGATATCGTCGCCGATAATGTCGAGTGCGTCGTTGGGTATCTTCAGCTTCTTATTCCTCAGAATAGCATTCGCGATATCCGCTGTGGTGATATCAAGGTGCATCTCGCTGACACCTTGAACATCCACCGACAAACAAATTGTTGCGCTCTTGGCTGACCACATGTCCTCGACAAATCGAATGCAATCTGAGATATAAGTCTTCTCGATACGACCCTTGACGACGCGTGCTGCAACAATATCATGCGGGTTTTCCAGGGGACACGTCATTACAGGCGTACTGATCAGCTTCGAAGCATTGATGATTTCCTTGATACGGGGCACACCCTGGGTGATACTCATACCGGCAACACCAGCAAAATGGAAAGTTCTCAGCGTCATCTGCGTTCCAGGTTCACCAATAGACTGGGCTCCAACAGCTCCGACGGCATGCCCTGGTTCAACATGTGCCTTCAAGTATTTTGTCAGACAGAGCTCAATGAACTTGGCCAATGTAGCTTCCGAAACCTTTGCAACTCGGTCCATTTGGTTTCGTCTTGTTTGGTCTTCAGTAGCGGGGTTATAATGTATATCAGAAAGGCTTGGGTTTTCTGTCAGTTCTGGCAACCCAGCCCTTTTTCGTGCCTGAGAGAGCTTTTGTGCCAGCCTTCCGACGTATTTGCTTACTTCGCTAACGAAACCTCGGGCACTTTCAAGTTCATCAATTGCATAGTCGCTCTGGTCGTTGTACTCCAGTTTCTCGTTGTGAAGTAGGCCACGTCTCGTAAGCTTGGCTTTCTCAGGTTCGAGGAGTGCCGCGCATTGGGCCGTAATCTCGTATGGCAGGAGAGCAGGGTCGTTGTTATCCCATGTCAAACTCTCAGCATGCGTATATGTTCGATCGAAATGCACGGGCACAGCGCTGCCTTCCATATCAACGGGATCAAGTTTATCAGCTCCAAACTGGAACTGAACGATACCTCCAGACGAATTCCTAACGGTGTCGTCATACTGCGTAGACAAATCTTCCAAGGATTTCATTAGACGTCTGGACATGTAACCAGTCTCGGCGGTCTTTACAGCAGTATCGACCAGACCTTCACGACCCGAAATGGCGTGGAAAAGAAACTCGGTAGGAGTGAGGCCGCCAAAAAAGCTGTTGCGCACGAATCCTTTTGAGGGCGGTTGACGTGCATTTTTGGGGAAATGAGGCAGAGTACGGTCTTGGAATCCATCCGCAACTCTGGCTCCTGAAATCATTTGCTGTCCGACAAGAGTGACCATTTGAGCAACGTTGATGTTTGAGCCTTTAGATCCGGATTTAGCCATGATCAGTGGCGAGTTCCACTTGCTTAGTGTATTGATACAGAACTCTCCAGCTTGCTGTCTTACTCTGCTGAGAATACCAGAAATCTTATTCTCCAATGTTTCTTCCATATTGCAGCCAGTTGCTTTCTCCAGCTTGCCTGACTTGAATTGGACAATGAGATCGTCACATTCGGCATACGCCTTTGTGACAAGAGCCAATTTCTGATCCTCAAGACTTTTGCTTGGATATACATCACTGATGCCAATTGAGAAGCCCCGATTAGTCAAATATCTTGCTGACAGCTTCGCAAGTCGATTCATCGCCAAAACTGCATGATCGGGTCCGAAATCTCTTAGGATGGTATAAAATATACAGTCTTTCTTTCCCGATCCAACGGTCGTCTTGTCCATTCTACCACACATAACCTCTGAGTTACGGACAACGAGCCATCCGTCATTCGGATCCATATCTGGGGCCTGTCCGGCAACTGCTTTGTAATCTCGGCACTTCGCATCAAGATTAACCTTCACAGGAGACGTCTTATTAGGGCGCATGAGAACACTGAAGACCTGTTTCCCCGTCCAGAGAGCTTCCGGTTTTATGATAGCCGGAGGCGGAATATCAATATCCATTTTTCCATCTACCATGTACATGCACAGATGTGCAAACGTTTTCCGGTCGAAGAAGTTCTCTTTGCTACTGAGAAGGTAGGCGGCCGTAATAAAATCTTGGGTGGCCGAAATAATAGGTTCTCCGCTTTTGGGCGTACACAAATTGTTCTTCACACCCATCAAGTTGATAGCTTCTGTTCTCGCCTCTTCGGTTTGCGGGACATGGATATTCATTTCATCGCCGTCGAAATCTGCGTTGTAAGGGCCACAGACGCACTCGTTGAATCGAAAGGTTCTCCATGGTCGAACTTTGACGTAATGACTCATAATACTAAGTTTGTGTAGCGACGGTTGGCGGTTGAAGAGGATGATATCTCCATCTTCCAGATGCCTCTCGACAACGTCACCAACGCGGAGAGTGTTGGCCGTGTATTCCCGATCGGCATGCTTCAGTGAGACCTTCCGCCCATCCATCTTCTTTTCGACGATGTTGGCTCCTGGCCATTTACCGGGTCCACGCTTTATGCATTCCCTCAGCTTATGGATGTTCCTGTCATGAACTCGTTCTGGATAAGTCATGTTGGTGGCCACAAGAATTGGGATCGCAACTTCTTCAATGCTAAGGTTGGGGTCCGGGGAAATTACGGTCCTCCCAGAAAAGTCAACACGCTTTCCCGAAAGGTTGCCTCTGAATCGGCCTTGTTTGCCTTTTAACCTTTGGCAGAACCCACGGATAGCTTTTCCAAATCCCGGTTGCTGGAGACCTGGAACGTCGCTATTCACATACATAGCAATTTGAAGCTGCAGATATTCCCACTGCTCCATAATTGTTTGGATGGGCTGTCCTTTTTGCAAGGCACTCCTGATCAGCGAGCTGATGTGAACAATATCACCTAACTTGGACGTTAAATCGTCTTCAGTGCTGGCACCATCCTGAGCCACCGAGGGCCGAATGCAAATCGGAGGAGCAGGCACATATTGCCACAAGAACATTTCCGGCCTTCCTTCGGATGGATTGATTCCGAGCAACTCGCAGTCTGTTGGCGTGATCATCCTGAAGAGGTTCAGAACGCGAAGAGGGTTCAAGTCGTCCATTGCTTTTTTAAGGTGTTTATCCAATTCAGCATTCGTCTTCTTTGCCTCCACAAACGACTTGTCAAAGGCAGCCTTCTCTGGGGGGATAACTTTTCTCGCCGCAGTAGATTTGTTGTAGGCCAAAAATTTGTCGTGCGTAAGCTTGAATACCCCAGTTTTCCGAATCTGACCGTTGACTGCGCTGCAGTATGGGCAAGTCTTCGCCTTCCGGCATTGGGCGTTGATCTTTTTACAGATTTGGGTGCGTTTCAAATTGTCGATATTGGGTCGTCGTAGCTCTTTGAGGAATTGTCGGCGCTCGCTCTCGGTGAGCAACACTCGGGCGCAATCCTTGCAGATCTCTTGTAGAATAGCTATCACAAGCTTCAAGTAGCCGATATGAAACGCCGGGAGGGCCAATCTGACGTGGCCGAAGTGGCCGTTGCAATTATTCAGTCCTTCGCCGCATGTTTCACATCGTCCGGTCTTGCTCGAGGTACCCTAGAAGCGACGTTAGTGCTGCAGTTATGATCAGAAAGTTGATATACGACTCACCAGCCTAGGATCTACGGCTCCATTCGGGACGGGTTTGCGATTCTTCTCGACATCGTAGAGCATGCGATCAGAGACCTCAAGGACTCCTTGGTTTACAATATCGCGCGTGGACCTAAGTAGTCAGTTTGAGCAAAAATATACAGAAGCAGCAGTCGCATTATGACTTACTGGACTCCAAATTTAAGCTCTTTAAAGCGCTTGGGGATCTTATCCACAACCTGCTCTTTGACTGCAGGGCCACTCGAGCGAACAGGCTCGATGCCAGAAGAGGTGAGCTGCATCGTGACGCCGTGCTACCTTCTGTAATTCATGGGTATATTATCGCAAGACCGTATAATTATGCTTCAATAAACAGAAAGTACTGCAAGAACCGGACGATTGTAAAAGGTTGGAGTCACAATGAGGCATTTGGCGTAAATTTCCATGAGCACTAGTCGATGGTGGGGCACGACTGTGTCATCTAATCTAATCTGATTGCGAAGGATCATCCACGATGTTTGGTCAAAACTACGCGAGCAGTAACTTACAGTGTACAGTATCTACAGTACAGCATGTAAACTCAGGGTCTATTTGCATCCTCATGCTGAGAATATACAACAAACTATAGTTGACACAGTTGATTGCTTAAAACTAAAGGCATAATTATCTCAGCTATTCGCGAAAAATTACTCACATGGACTGTACTTAAGTATGGAGTACGGAGTACAGTATTTCCGCAAATATGGCAGTATTATACACTAGTCTTCATTTATTTCAATTCACACCGCCTTGCGCCTCCGTCAGTGACAATTTTGAAGCTCTAAATTGAAAGGGACAAGCTTCATACCAAATCGCCGTTAATCTCAGGGCAGAACCACTCATCAATTCCTCCATCTTCTTGGTTCTTTGCATGTCATGACTGTAGGACATGGTACCTGGCAGCCGTAGCATTTCGATATGCAAGGCAGTCCTGTCTAGATGTTCGCCAACGCTCCATCGCAACATTCGCGAGCCATTGCTCTTTCTATACCCGACGGCACGAGGATTTGGTTCAAGCGCAGCAGAGGTTCTCCGCAATGGCCAATCGACACTCCATTCCCGATCGGCGCCTGAATCACAACAAGCATGGTCGTCGTCTTCGTCGTCTTTTGATACCCACACCCTTGATACCCGCCCGGTGGCGCCGGGCTCGTCCAGTCAGGAGTATGAATTGATTTCAAAAGCGGAGGGAGCACAGCAATATTCTCACGCGGCGAGTAATAAGGACATTTGCAACAATGAAGGGCCTCGAGGCGACTTGTCCCCGAACGGCCGTAGAAGCAACCAGAAAAACCCTCACCCTCGGCGTTTGCAAATACAGCGGGTGGTAAGCGTTAACGACGCCCTTGACATACGTCGCGTGAAGATTAAGGATGATGGTATGGCGCCGAAGGCTCGCAAGTTCCGTACTAAATCGAGCAAATACCCAACTACTAGCGAGCAACAAGCCGATACAGGGGCTACCATAATACGAAATATTGTTCAAGCATATCCGCGCCCAATTATACAGAAAGATACGTTTAGAAAAGTGGCATATGGACAGAAGGTGCGGATGATATTATCGACGACAGAACGTGTCGAAATGAGGTGGTGGTATCAAGATGAAGTACGCAGATTGCAGCACGAAAATATGAACGAGGATAGAGGTTTTCCCCAAAGGGGTCCTCCAGAAGTACTCAAGACCCTTATTCGTTACACCCCGAAACGAGTTGAGAACACTCTTCTTAGGATTTCAGTCCCCGACAACGCTGTTGACTCATTGCTCCTTGGGCCTGGTAACAATATAATGGATATCAAGAACCTGACGGGTTGCGACATCGAACTTCTCGAAGCTGAGGAGGGCAAATCTACTCGGTCGTTATTGTTGTCAGGGCCGCCGATATGCATCTCGGCGGCAGCAGCACACATCTTCCGAATCGTCCCGGCGGCAGTTTCCAACTCGACAAATAGAGCTTTTGCGTTTTCCCAGTACAGCACCCGGTCGACAACTACAGACGTAGCTCAGTCTACAGATGCAAGAGGTTCGGCACATATTACAACGCAGTATTACCTTGCATCCAGTAAGGTTGACGATATACCAAGGAGGGCAGACAGCATACCTAAGCCTAGAAGACTGACGGAAAAGTCCCTCGAATTATACATACGATCATTAACGGGAATCAAAATGACAAGTCCGCTTCATAAGATGCTATACAGGAAAAACGAAGACCATGTAGAAATCGTCGCCGAACGGTTGCTAGAGGTATTTGCCTATGACGAGTGTATGGATGTGATGACCATCACTGGTTTGAACGAGGCAGTGTCATTTCTTGCGAAGTATGGTAGGGTCGCTGCAACCCGGGAGATATTCGACAAGGCGCGTAGGGCCGGATTTCCACTGACACCCGAAACCTACAACATCCTTCTACGAGGCTGTGCGAAGACCCAAAATATCAATACTTTCGCCGCTTTATTGGGGGTAATGATACATAGTGGCTATCGCCCCAATTCTGGAACTTGGAGGGCATTTATGATGGTATTGCGAAATCCTAAAGCCATTTTGCATGTCTACGAAGCGATGCAAGACCGAGGGCTTTTCCATGAGGAAGGGCTCTTGAGCGACGTCTGCGAGCTCTTGCTACCCCACGAAATGACTTTTTGTCTGAACAAAAATCAGCTCGTTGCCCCTTTCATCGAAAACATGACATCTCGTTATGGAGATGGATGGCTCTCGGTGTCCGGGGCTAACAAGGTTTTGGAGGAACTGGGCAAGCGTGGTCTCCTCTCGGAGTGTTGGTCTCTCGTCGACTACATGGTCGAGCAGAATATCGTGCCTAATGCTGTGTCTATCAACACCATCTTCACTCACTCTACGGATGCGAGGGACTTTCGAAACAATATCAGGGCTTTAGATCGCGTCTCTGAGCAGGCCAGGTTTCGACCCGACGGAACTACGTACGAGATTCTTTTCAAATTCGCCTGGCGCTGGCGCCTTTACAGTACTGCACGTGTTATTTGGCAACGTGCCTGCCTAGATGCATGCGCTAGGTTCGAGATGCGAAAACGAGTTTCTACTAGCCTTCAATCTGCATTCATGTTCCAAAGCACAACCCTTCCGTCTCTTCCTGGCCCATCCGCTCCGCCTGACAGCGTGTGGGATCTGACCGCTGGGGTTTTCGTCGTTAGGGAAATCTGCCCACCAGCTCCCAAAGATGAGAGTCAAACCCCTGACGAATCGTCTCTAAGTCAATGGAAAGCCTTTCACCACGCAGTTGAAACTGTCAAGTCAGAACTGTTGATTTTTAAGGAGTGGCGGGCTGCTGGGTCCCTCACGAAATTACTGGTTGCCTCGGTCAAGGCAGATGAAACTGTTTCCAAGCTAATGGACGACGATTTCGAGAAGGGCATGGAGCATTTGTTGAAATATGCACCGGTTGTTAGAATAAAACGAAGGTTCTGGCGTGACGAAGAATAGTCGCGTCGCTTGAAGCGGGAATTAGGGACGAACTGTATACAAATATTAGAGGCTTAGAGCCGTCTTTGTAAATACAAATTATGTATAGTAGATATATGTACAATACTACACTCTTGTAATATAATGCGGCCTCAGGAAGAGCAAAAATATTTCTCATGAAGCCAAAGTGTGAAGCTGAAGGTATCAACCCTTCGTATCAACCCTCTGCCGTGCACGGTCCTACTTCAGACTTTTTGGGGGGCATGAGTAATGGGCCGTTCCTAACCGGCACCATCGTCGATTGGTGACTGTTGTGAACCCCACCACAAGGCTGTCGAGACAACGCATTTCTCTACACCTTCCTATACAGGGTTTTCCCTCCAATGTCAAGACTTCTGGCGCGAAACATCTTCAAGCAAACTAATGCCCGCTTGAACACCTTTACAACCTCTACGACCTGCCGCACTTCCTCTCTATACCCTCTCCGATCTATTCACCCAAGACCTCTTCAAAGCAAAACTCCATCCATACGCTCATACTCATCTCAGCTCTTGACAGCAGAACAACGCCGCGAGCACCAAGCGCAGAAAATGGCCCCACAACTGGACGCATTCTTCAAGGAGGTCGACGCCCAAGCCGACCACTTCATCGAGCGCCTTCGCCAGGCAGTCGCCATCCCCTCTATCTCGGCTGAGGACGAGCGTCGCCCAGATGTTGTGCGCATGGGGGAATGGCTCGGGAAGGAGCTCGAGGCATTAGGCGCTCACGTCGAGTTGCGGCCCTTGGGTCCCCAGCCACACAAGGAGCACTTGATGCTTCCTCCTGTAGTTGTTGCCAGATACGGTAACGACAAGGCGAAGCGTACGATCCTCGTTTACGGGCATTACGACGTCCAGCCAGCTGCGAAGGAGGACGGATGGGCGACGGAGCCCTTCGAGCTCACCGTTGATGATAAGGGACGCATGTTTGGCCGTGGCAGCACTGATGACAAGGGCCCTGTTTTGGGATGGCTCAATGCTATCGAGGCTCACCAGAAGGCTGGGATTGACTTCCCCGTCAACCTGCTGATGTGCTTCGAGGGCATGGAAGAATACGGCTCTGAGGGTCTTGATGATTTCATCAAGGAGGAGGCTGGAAAGTTCTTCAAGGATACCGATGCCGTTTGTATCTCTGATAACTACTGGCTCGGCACCGAGAAGCCCTGCCTCACCTATGGTCTCCGCGGCTGCAACTACTATTCTGTTGAAATTTCTGGCCCTGGTCAAGATCTTCACAGTGGAGTCTTCGGTGGTTCCGCACAGGAGCCCATGACCGACCTTGTCCGCGTCCTTGGCTCTCTGGTCGACACCAACGGCAAGATCCAAATCCCTGGACTCGCCGAGCTCGTTGCCCCCGTCACTGAGGAAGAGAAGGGTCTATACAAGGACATTGCTTTCACCATGGACAACCTCCACGAGTCCCTCGGCTCGAAGACCACAATCTTCGAGGATAAGGAGAGCACCCTCATGGCACGCTGGCGCTTTCCCTCCCTCTCCGTCCATGGCATCGAGGGTGCTTTCTCGCAGCCTGGCGCCAAGACCGTCATCCCCGCCAAGGTTATTGGCAAGTTCTCCATCCGCACCGTGCCCAACATGGAGAGCGAGGACGTGACCCGCCTGGTCAAGGAGTACGTTACCGAAGTTTTCGCCAAGCTGAAGTCTAAGAACACCCTCGACGTCAGCCTAATGCACGACGGCAAGTGGTGGGTCGCGAGCCCCAAGCACTGGAACTTCAGCGCCGCCGCCAAGGCATCGGAGCGTGTATGGGGCGTCGCACCGGATTTGACTAGAGAAGGTGGAAGGTATGCTTCTAACCTCACAGAACCCACGCTAACTTGGCGTTTTGCTAACAGGTTGCAGTATCCCCGTTACGTTGACGTTTGAGGAGGCAACCGGCAAGAATGTGCTCTTGCTGCCAATGGGCAGCAGCACGGATATGGCGCACAGCACTAACGAGAAGCTCGACAAGAGCAACTACCTCGAGGGTATCAAGACCCTGGGCGCTTACCTGCATTACGCGGCCGAGGAGCCAATGGTTTAGATGGATGCACCGTTGGGATAGAAGCAGGCGAGCAATGCGGTGTCAGCATCCCCAATATAGGAGCATTCGTAGCTCAGTGAAGGCTTAAATTGGGGATACAATCGTTGCCACTTATAGCTTATTATAGTAACACTTTTGGCTAGGATATCCACCACTTCAGGTTCCGGATGAACGGCGAGGCTCATCATATGCAGAGACTCTAAGTTATATAATTATAATTATAATCCACCCATATTATTTTAGGGTTCGAATATTTGTTCTCGGAATTATATTCCCGGCTCTAGATATATTTATAGCAACTTGTTGCACATGTATATTAACATTTACATTTGCCCCGCGCAGTGTTGCCCGAGTAGTACTTGCCGTGAGTAGTACTCGCCGAGTACCCGAGTACTACTGTACTCGGGTGATATTTTTGAGTACTCGGTGAGTCCCCGAGTACTACTCCGAGTACTCCGAGTACTGCCAAGCCCTTGGCAAAGAGGGGTAATATAGATCGTAGAATAGAATAGATAATTGAAGCTTTCTTCCACTTGAGCGTTCTGTATTGCTTCCTGCAATGAGTGACTCTTCGCTATCGCCGGTGCCGGCTGAGTATCAGTCTGATGCTTTAGCTGCATCATATGCCTCTAAGACTTCAATTACCTGAGTCTACGTCAATCCTCTTTTTAAAAGGGCTATTCTACCGTACTTTATTAGATACAATACCTGCTAGAGTCCAATACCAATGCCTTCAAACCGATTGTAACTATATGCCGAGCCAGCCACTAAAGAGCCAGACAACGAGTAATCTTTGGAAGCATCTTAAAAAGATGCACCCATCTGTGTATACAGAATACGAGAAGCTATCCTCCTCAATTAGAAGCTCGTCAACGCCGTCTACTTCTGTTTCTGCTTCTGCTTCTACTTCTACTTCTGCTTTTTTCCAGCCCCGCCAAGCACCTAATAACGCACCAAGCTCGTCGAAATATAGAGAGCTTATACTCTCTTTTGTGGTATCAAATAACCTACCGCTACGCCTTGTAGAAAGCCACTCATTCCGGCAATTAGTTCATCATCTAAACCCTACTGTTTTAACAGTAGGTAGAACTACAATCGGACGGGATCTATATCGTCTATTCTGCTATCATAAAGCACGGCTTCAAGTAGAGCTACAGCAGCATGTTATAAATGGTGGACGACTATCCATAAAAACTGATACTTGGTCTGCTCGGAACTACTCTGAATACGCAGCAGTTACTGTACACTGGATAAATGACAATTGGCAAATGAGAACTACGATACTTGACGTTATACACCTTCAAGAGCCGATCCACTCTGGTGAATACCTTGCTGAACAGATGATGGTGTTGCTTACGGAATTGGGGTGTTTTATCACAAGGCGACGACGAAGACAGCGGCGACGATACAGACAATAAGAGTTAGAATAGTATATATATATTTCAATTTTTACTTCTATTTCTATTTATATGCGAGTACTACTCGGGTATTCGAGTACCGGTACTCGAATACCGGTACTCGAGCTTCAATTTTGAGTACGGTACTCGAGGATCCTCCGAGTAGTACTCGGAGCGGTACTCGGGCAACACTGGCCCCGCGTCATAACTAGTTACTGCTTCTCCCCAAAATCCTTCGCCACCATTGCATTGCAGATGGGATGGTAAAAGCCCTTGTTTGCTTCATAAGTCTTGAGGGCCAGCTCCCTATCTGCTGACGCAAACTTCCTATATAACGGGCGCACAAACTTCATGCGTCCTACGCGTCCTAGCAATTCAGCAGTTGGTGCGTATGCGTTCTCATCCTTGGCTAGAAGCCCGAGCTGCAGGAATCTGGCGGAGAGCTCGACGTTTCGTGTCTTGAATAGCAAATACGTGTTGCCCAATAGAGTAGTCTGGTTTGGGAGAAGCGGGGACCTGGAGAAGGAAGTGAGAAGCGACTCGAGGAAGACGACAGTCTGGTTTGCGGAAAAGCCTTCGATATCCTCGAGCGACGGCTCGAAGTTGACCGATGACGTCCAACGATCTGCCAGAGCGTAGGCTTTGTCCACCAAGCTTGTGTCAAACTCTGGCTTTGGTGGCATACCCGGCTTATAAAACCACGCATCCCAATCAATTTCCTTCACCATCTCCGCCGCCTGGGCATCGCCAGAAAAGAAGTTGATAAGAGTATCTTTAAACTCAAATGAGTCCAGAGATTTCTGGGCCCACGTATTAAAGTAGTGAGGGATAAATTGATCGAACTTGTCCTTTCCTACCAGCTTCTCGATATAGTAGAGGAAGTGGAAGCCTTTCTCGTAGGGAATGGTGCTAAATGCATCATCAGGGTCAAGGCCCTTCAAGTCCGGCACAAGCTTTGTGTAGTCATGCTCGCTTCCAAAGAGATTAACTGCATCCTCCAGAGCCTTCCAGCCGATGATAGCTGAAAAGTCGCGGTACGCTTCCCCATGCACTGCAGCCTGGAGTCGGCGCTCCAAGTACGTCGTCCATCCCTCGTTGAGCCAGAAGTGCTCCCACGCTGCTGCTGACACGAGATTTCCGCTCCAGCTGTGGCTAAGCTCGTGGGCGATCACGTCAACATTTTCGCGATCGCCACTGATAAGAGTGGGCGTTGCGAACGTGTAGATTGGGTTTTCCATCCCGCCATACGGGAAGCTAGCGGGGAGTACCAGGACATTGTATTGACCCCACACATACGGAGAAATGAGCTTCTCGGCGATTTTAATGAAGTTCTCAGTATCCCTCTCCAACTCCCACTTTGATGCCTCGAGCTCCTTGGGGGAGGCGGCTACGGTGCTCCGCGGTCCGATCTGGGCTGTTGCGATATCTCCAGATGCGAGGGCAAAGAGATATGCGGTCATGGGAATGTCCTGCTTAAAGTGATAAAGCTTCGCTCCGGTCTTGGACTTGAAGTCCACGCCTTGCTCGCCCTCAACGGAGACCCCGCTGGCAATCACGGGGAGTGTTGAGTGGATGAGGAAATCGTAGGTTGACTTCACATCTGGTGTGTCTTGACAGGGAAACATGCTCCTTGCGTGGATGGCCTGACACTGAGAGAACATATATGGCGTGTCGCTCTTGGTTTGAGCAGGTGTGAGCCATTGCAAAGCAGTACACTTGTCGGTCGTTGAGACCTCCATTGCAAGCTCTACCACCTGGCCTTTGGACTCTCCACCTTGGATCTCAACGGTCAAGGCAGAGCCAAGTGGCCCCGTCCTCGGAGCAACTGACCAGCTTCCGGACTCTGCGAGTTGGCCATTGACGCTGATGGAGGTTACGTCAACGAAGCTAGTGTCAAGGATAATAATCTTGGACTCCTTCTCAGTCAACGACTCGAGTTGCAGCGTCACTGTTCCATCGAGCTTCTGGTTCTTGAAGTCAATGAAGAGATCAGCAATGGTATGCTTCGTCGTCCAGCAATCATAGTTGGACAGAGTGCATTGGTCACGGCGAGTCTTGCTCGCGATTTCAGAAGTAGCCATACTTCGGATTTGGGCCTTTGGAAATGGGGCTCGAACAGCTGAAACCGAAATTCTAGTTGGCAATGAGGCTAGAGATCTCGTCAAGGAGATCAAAAGCTTCATGGAAATAAGTCCTAACCCTTCCTAATGAGTGTTTTTGTAAGTTTTCGGTGACTGTTTTTAGTGATTGTTATCACCAATACGGAAGGTGGTAGTTGATTTGTGTGGTCCATTCAACGGCTTGCCTCGGCTTATTGGCTGGCGAGTTGGTGCCTCAGCATTGAGGTTCTACAATTCCTTTCGTAGTATACAGTACTAGACCACTGCTATTGTCACGAGCATCATCACGTGCGGACTCCAATCACGTGTGCTGCGGTACCAAGGCGGAGGCCGAACCCCGCCCGGAATTGTATATAGTAGGAACGCGGACCTTCGGAGGAGGGTCAGCGTTCAGTCTTCATATCAATAGAGAGCTTGACTACGTAACTATCTACAACTGACTTCCCACTGCCCTGTTCAGCCAAGGCTCTTTTACATTCTGAACGCTCATCCATTCCTACATTTAGGAAGAACAGCCCAGTAGGGAAGTCCAGAAAGAAGCTGAGAATGCCGCCCCGTCAAACCCGTCAAGGCTTCGCAGCGAGCATCAAGCGTGAGCGCAGTGAGGCCGCTGCACCAGGCGAAGAAGCAACTCCCGCTTCAGGGGCCACAACCCCGTTGTCACGGGTTCGCAGCTCCCCAGGGATTGAGGCCCAGATCGCTGCTGCCATAGCACTCGAAGCTGAGCTGCGGCAGGAGCTTGAGTTACGGGAGATGGGAGAGCGGATTCGGAAGCTGCAGAAACAACTAGAATGCGCGGACGAAGCGGAGGCTTCGCCCCAGACCCTCGCGACCCCGGAACGCAGCTGGACGCCAGCGAGCTCGATATCCCATGATGGCCTTCCACCAAGCCTTAGGGCAAAGGCAGTCTCGGAATACCGAGGGAAGACAGTGCGGAACACTTAGAGTTTATTACGAGCTGTGAGCTCGCCTTCTGCCTCGAACCAGGGGCGAATAAGTCGGACGAGCTACGCTGCGACTTTGCGACGACGTGGCCCACAGGAGAACCCCGCGACGCGTGGCTCCGACACGAACAGGAACCTGGGTTCCAGAAGACCTGGGAGGAGTTTAAGAACTTCCTCCTCGACCTCGTCCAGGACCCAGTGAACCGAACGATCTCAACGGCTGTCAAATATGAGGAGGCGCGGCAGCGAGGCGGCCAGACAGCGCAGGCGTTTGCCACCTACCTCGAAACCTTAGAGGCGGACATGCCAGCCTATAGTGAGGAGCACCGGGTGCAACACCTCCTCATGAAGTTACGGCCAGATGTGAGAGCGAAGGTCCTTACTTATCCCCAAACAATCCCAAGGGAGTACGATGCTTTCCAGGATGTCTTTGATGATGAGGGGGCAGCGTCACTACCAGAGTACTCAAAGTGTGCGGAGCACGCAATTGACATTGAGCCGGGTAAGCAACCCCCATGGGGACCCATATACAGCCTCTCCGCGAAGGAGCTGTCAACCCTTCGCGTCTACCTTGAAGACTCCCTGCAAAGGGGCTGGATCCGGAACTCAACGAGCCCAGCAGGGGCGCCAATCCTTTTTGTCCCCAAACCTGATGGTTCCAAGTGCTTGTGCATGGATTATCGTGGCCTAAACGCAATGATGATTAAGAATCGACACCCTATACCCCTCATATCTGAGATCCTTGACTGACTAAGTGGTGCAGAAGTGTTCACGAAGCTTGACGCTAAGGATGCGTACCAGCGGATGAGAATTCGGAAAGGGGACGAGTGGAAAACAGCTTTCCGAACAAGATACGGTCTGTTCGAATACGTAGTGATGCCGTTTGGGCTATGCAACGCCCCCGCATCATTCCAAGCCTACATTAACGAAGCGCTTGCAGGACTTGTGGATATAATTTGCATAGTGTACCTTGATGATGTGTTGATCTACTCGAAGCACAAGGAGGAACACCCGCAACATGTCCACACAGTCCTCGAGCGGCTTCAGAAGTTTAAGATCTACTGCAATCTAAAGAAGTGCAAGTTCTCAACGACAGAGGTCGAATTTCTTGGGTTCATCGTCTCCACAAAGGGGGTGTCTATGGACAATCACAGAATGGCCAGAGCCTACAAGTTTCCGAGACCTACAGGTATTCCTTGGGTTTGCGAACTTCTATCGGAGGTTCATCGAGGGGTATTTGCGTGTAGCGCAACCCCTCACGGGGCTCTTGAAAGGAAGTGACAATGGGAAGAAGAGTGGTCCGTTTTCATGGAACGGTGAGGCAGCGGAGGCTTTTCGAACGTTGAAGAAGGCCTTCACGTCCGCTCCACTCCTCTGCCACTTTGATCCAAGTCAGCCTATAAGACTAGAGATGGACGGTTCAGGAATGGCCATTGCGGCAATCTTAACCCAGCCGAACACAGACGAAGCGGGGGTGACACGGTGGCACCCCATTGCCTTCTACTCGAGGAAGCTCAAGGACCCGGAAATCAGGTACGATGTCCATGATATAGAGCTCCTCGCCATCGTGGCGGCCTTTAAGCACTGGCGCCACTACATGCAGGATAGCAATTTTCCAGTGACGGTGAGGACTGATCACAATAATCTGGTTTACTTCATGAAGAAAGTATCCATTAATAACCGGCAGGCTCATTGGATTGAATTCCTAGCAGGATTCGATTTCCAAATAGAACATCGACCTGGCTGCACAAACCCCGCAGATGGTCCGAGCCGTAGGCCTGACTATGTCGACCGCCAACACCAGGCGTATAATGGGTTGCTCCCTACCTTGCAGCAGAAGCTGGCGAGGGGGTTGAGTGAGGCTACGAGAGATAGCGAGGGCGATGCGTTGCAAGAGAGTACTCGAATCCGCGCTGTCTTTGCAAAAGCAGACGAGCGAACGGAAACAAAAGACATCCTCTACAAAGTAGAGAAGCTCACGCGAACCCCACGAAAGGGTGGTGAGGAGCCTCTGCAGAGCCCACTGTCCCGATGCCGAGCCGTGCTCGGAACAGTCGAGGAGACACCATATGAGGAGCCCTCAGTAGATCTCTGCAAGCTCATTTCCCAACTACAGAATGGTGATCCATATCTAGGGGACCGGGTGAAGCGAATGAAGAAGCAACATCCACGCCATGAAGGCGTTGAGAGAGAGTGGGCGCTACGGGTAGAAAGCGGAATACTATACCAGAACGGTATCATACCAATCCCACAAGACCCAGCCCTTATAGAAGAGCTTCTCCGAATACACCATGATGACCTGCTTGCAGGCCACTTCGGAGTTGCGAAGACGCTTCAGCTGCTTAAACGCAAATACAAGTGGCCGCGGATGGGCAAGGATGTAAAGGAGTATGTCAAGACTTGCCAAATCTGCCAACGGATGGTAGTGAAGAGGCACCGCCCCTATGGCGAATTACAATCGCTTCCACAACCGGAAGGCCCTGGAAAGGAGATCACAATGGATTTCATAATGGGCCTACCACCAAGCCTACACCCAATAATGAAGAAGGCCTACGACTCTATCCTTGTAGTAGTAGACCGTTACACGAAATACGCCATATATATTGCAACAAATAAGACGATAAATGCACATGATTTGACTCTGCTCATCGTTCGCTACGTCCTACCAGAGTTTGGAATCCCGAATGGTATTGTGTCAGACCGAGGCTCAGTATTCACGAGTAATTATTGGGCTGCGCTCTGTTTCTACCTTAAGATACGGCAGCGTCTAAGCACCGCTTTCCACCCGCAGACAGATGGCTAAACTGAGAGGCAGAATTAAACAATTGAGCAGTATCTCCGGTCGTTCGTAACAAGCCTACAGGACGATTGGGTAGCACTACTACCGCTTGCGCAAGCCACATACAATAACTCTCACCACTCCACCATTCAAACTACCCCCTTTTACGCACTAAAGGCTTTCCACCCACAAATGGGAGACGCAAGTGTCGCGGACGCCCCTCGGAAGGGAGACGTACCCGAGGCGAAAGACCGGGTAATCCAAATGCAAGAGGAAAGGGAAGCGTTAGCGCGGCACTGGGTAAAAGCGACCCAGGCACAAACGAAATACTACAACCTCAAATGTAAGCCAATGGAATATAGCATGGGGGACAGGGTGCTACTATCAACGAAGAACTTAAATCTTCGACATCCAAATAGGAAGCTCTCAGAACGGCTCATAGGGCCCTTTAAGATTGTAGAAATCATAGGGGAACAGGCATACCGGCTTGAGCTGCCTCAGGAAATGGGCGTGCATCCAACCTTCCATGTGTCCCTCCTTGAGCCTTATCATGAGAGGCGAGAGACGAGCGTAGGGGTCACGGAGGCGCCACGAGTGGGAGGGAAAAATGTCAATTCATCTGCCACAAATGGCAGGAAGCTGCCAGGTCAGCCCATTCCTCAGGTCACTGGAACTATCTGAAAGTACAAAAGTGCAAGGGGCCACAGCCGGCCAGCGCACACGAGGTGGGGCCTCAACCTACGCGTCCTGGTCCATTTCCTCAGGAACCTCCTCCTAAGCATCAGAGACCACAACGGTCGCCAGCTCCCAATCCTCAGCGTCCTCGTCATCCACCAGCGGGTCCTCCTCACCCTAGCTACCAGACGACTCGTACTCCTCAGTCGCAGTGACGGTAGGGTTGTGGACGTGCTATCAAGGGTCAGCATGGAAAGCGGGGGGCAGATGGAGGGGCAACGGACCAGCGCCATCTGGATGTCATTCGCGTGCCTCATGGTACGGCGTAGGCCGCGAATGTCAGAGGCGATCTCCAGCATCGCCAGGCCGGTGTTCACCTTCTAATGCTTGGAATCCTCCCCAACGAGCAGGCGGTGATGCATCACGTTCTTGTCATACTGACATTCGTTGCACTCAGTTTGCTATCAAACTCAAGAGCAAACTTAGAAATCTCCTCCTCAAACCTACAAGTCACCATACATATCTTGGCTTATCACACCAACAACAGAAGCAATACTACTCAACGATTGCTGCAAACTCTTCTACTACATCTGTTTATGCTACATACATCACGGCATATCATTTGAACACTCATTGAACAAGTTATTAAGAAACTCTCCTCCTTAAGGGGGTGGGCCAATACTACCACATGGCATATCTCTACCAACTAGAGGCCTAGGAACATGAACGATAGCTCTAGAAGCTTCTACAACCATCTATGATTCATTACACGTCATCGCTCCTTAGTTACCCACAAGATTGGTTAAGTTATGACATAATTTGTCTATAGGTACTCTGACCTTGGACCTCCTTTTCACTTCCTATAGGCTAGGAACCCAAGAGATGGTTCTATGGGATTCTCTTACGTTCACTACATGATTAGCAAGCTAGTTGTGGGTCGCACTTGATTTCTAATACATTTACCAAGCCTGGTTAGTCATGGAAAGTCATGGAAAATGAGAGAACTACACTCCTTTGGCATAAATAGGATTGCCCTTTCCTTAAGAAAGGGCAAGCAGGCAATACAGTAAATCGACTAGCACATACTTCTACGTCTTTTCCAAGCTTCCAAGCATTGATCTTGTTATTCTCTGTTTTTGAAAAGTCAGTGAGGTGCTAACCTCTGACTTACCCCTGAGTTCTCAGACTCAACATTTGTTGCAACTTGTCTAAACCACTTCACCACATCATACACCTGATTGCTGCGTTGTGGAATAGTCTAAGCTACAACCCTTTGGCTCTGTTTCCTAAGACAGTGTGTTGTCTTAGTAAATTCATCCCTTCCTTGGGTGGCTAGATTCTCATATCTGGTGCACCCACCATTACAGTTCTTTCCGGCCTCAACAAACTTCGTGTAGCGGAGCTGAAGCGCCTCTAAAATATTGGCGCGGCGGTGCGCGGTCGTTTGGCTGAAGTTTGGGCGAGGGATGCTGGGATCGATGGCGCCCTGGTACTTCTCAAATGCTGCCATCAAGCGATTGAACTTGCGGAAAGCCCAGGGGGGAATCTAGAATGCAGGGTCAGTGGAGTAGGAGGCGAAGCGGAGGGTAAACACACACAGGGAGACACTTTGCCCGATGTTCCTGGCAGTATGTGCAGCGGGTCATAGCGTTGACGCGGGAGCAGCACATATCCTCGCGATCCTTGTACACTCTCTTAGAGCAACGGAGACACATGGCGACCTTCGGCTTGGCGCGGCGGGGCTTCAAGGGCGAAGACATCACCTCTGACACCGTGTCAACGGGTGGGAGGCGCGCATGACGCAAAGGGTTCTCCGGGGGTTGGACCACAGTGGCAAGGCGACTACCACGAGCGAGGCCAGACGGAGTGGCAGCAGTGGCGTTGCTTGGGCCAGGCACCGGGGCAGCCTCAGCGCCACGGGGAGAGCTTTGAGAAGCTGCGGCGTCAGTTTTTTTTCCCTTGCCTTTAGCGGGGCGTTTGGGGCCATCCTGAAGAGATCTATCGGTTGAGTCAGTAAAGAGAAATTGAAGGTGGTGAAGTTGGAGGAAAAAGGGCGAAGGAGGAAGCGGTCAAAACGACACAACAACACACAACAACGCGCAAGCGACCCGGGACCGCTTACTCAGGGGCAGGGCTGCCGCTAAGCGGCCACGGCAACAAGCCAAAATAAACAACACGGGCCGAATTCACTTCTCGGGCTCAAAGGGGCTCGAGCCGCATAAGGGGGGATAATTGTCACGAGCATTATCACGTGCGGACTCCAATCACGTGCGATGAGTTGCCAAGGCGGAGGCCGAACCCTGCCCGGAATCGTATATAGTAGGAACGCGGACCTTCGGAGGAGGGTCAGCGTTCAATAGAGAGCTTGACTACGTAACTATCTACAACGTGACTTCCCACTGCCCTGTTCAGCCAAGGCTCTTTTACAGCTATTAACCGAATTCCAATTTGATGCGTAAATCGCGTCGCGTAACCCACCCCTCCTTGTACAACAACCATAATTATGCCACCAACTCGGAGGGCTTTGGCTCCAATTGATGGGAATCGACAGCCTGGTGGCCAATTAAGCCCATACTAACGCGGGCAGATTATTGGGAGGCAGTCAGAGGGTGCAACACCTACTAAGATTGCACACGACCTAAACCTTGACCGAAGCACCGTACGATATACAATTGCAGTTGACTCAATACGCACCGAAGGCAAGAGCCTACCCCGTACACCACGGGGAAAGTCATACAGAAGCAGAGCAACGCATACAAATAAGTTGGGAGAATCTATAGCGAACTGATGGGGAAGTCTGGGCTCTATGATAGCTGCAACTCGTGGCACCATGCACTGGGTAATATTCCGCTCTTGGTTTAATATGTTGACCGACTTTGATCGTTTGAGGGCGTGCTATTCATGAACGTGGTTGGAGGGCCTTATTGCTGTGTTCCGAAGCCATGACATGGTAATCCCGGTGAGGGGCTCGAGTGATGTATCTGACGAAACCAAATGGACGAGATTGCCGAAGGGGTCGATGCGTTGCGTTGCTTGAAAACTTGATCAAACCTCCAGTTCAAACCAATGGATTGTCCGATGCAGCAGCTGCCCTTGCTGATCTTCAATGGTAGTAGTAGAGAGCAATATCGCAAAATTTACCCTCACATACTTGATTGCTCGTTTTCCGCGTGTTCTTTGCATTTACGAGTGAGGGTGGGGGAGGACGTGGACACGCTGCCCCGCTTCTTGCCAAGCCTCATACACAACTTGACACAATACCAAGCGAAGCACAGACGGTTATTTGTGCATCTTCGTTCATGGGTGTATATCATAGTAGCACCATAGTAGCACCTTATGGACTGGCGGGGAGTTAGCAGCCTCTATCTGCCGTGGCCAAGGCCCAAAAGGAAAAAAAGGTCAGATGAAACCGCACCGAATTCCGAGCAGAGAAGGGAGCGGCTGCTCGCAAGCCAGGGCTGAAGCCTTCACCTCCTTCATCAAGCATTATGATAAGATTATGAAGGGATTTCCTCCATGGTGTCTAACGCCGAATTCGTCCGACTGGATGGCAATCTAACCCAACATTACCACGTGTGACCTGAACACGTTTTGTGTCGAAGTAAACTGACTCCATACACCTCGATCAAGTCATACTGGACGCACTTCGCGAACATTTTTGTTCATAGGCTTCGAAGCCATTGCATCTCCATTGCATGTACCATGTTGACAAGATCAAGTATTCCAGTAACAGAAAGTAACGACAGAGTCTCGAGTATGTTTTGTGCTGCTTGAAACTTCGTTTTAAAACCGAACTCTCCATGAATTCGTTCCACACCAAGCAATTCCGTTTCATCTGATCTATGTGTGCCCAACACACATGGCAGGAACATGCAGTTCACGGGCACTACAATAGCCCGAGCGCGTGCTGTGGACATGCAGGTTTCGAAAAGTGGTGACTGACCAACCCCCTCTCCATCACCCTGCAATAGGAGCAGGCAAGGATACGAGCATTGGCACGTGGAACGACGGCAACTCTTCACCAGAAGACTGAGACGCATACTGCACTTGGGAGTATGTAGTATCAGGGAAAGCATGGTGCATATCGACCAGAAAATGGCCCTAAATGGGTTCCTCCGTCCCGCTGCACATATGCAGGTGCCGCTATTGTTGCTGTGCATGAATGAACGGCCACTGTCATGCATTCTCGCTAGAAGCTATGATCATCCTCTGATTGAAGGCATTCGGGTTGTGACCCTGCGTCCGCCCGAGCCGTATCACACAATGTGCCACCCATGCTCCTCGAGCATTTCTTACGCTCAAATTGAGAAACGTGCGCGTCACCGGATGGGCGAGGCGCATAGAATTGGCCAACGCAATGGAAAGCGGACATAACCTCTCAACCTCCGTTTGCTCCTGTTCGCCCATAGTAGATGCCTGTGCAGAAACATTAACCAAGTTCGCTCCTCATGAGTGGATAGCTCGGATACCAGGGAAGAAACGGCCACTCCGACCGACCTTCACGACTGTCAAGGCCCTTGGCGGGCGTCCCAGCGTACCTTGGTCACATCCACCGAGTTTCAGATGTCTCATCTCCAACGATTTCACTCTTCCCGTCATCGACCAATGCAACGCTCGCCACTATTTCTATACCCTAAACGGTAGGCTTTCCGTCCAAATGTCGGCGGACCTGCGCCTGGAACCGTAGCGTACAGTACGGCGCCATACGTATGCATACAGGTCTGTGCTTCTCCCATACAAAAAGACACTCGTTTACTTATGGCGCCGTACTGTAACATGATTACATACCGTTAGCGGTAAGATCTACACCACCCCCTGTAGCCCCCTGTAGCCCCCTGTAGCCCCCTGTAGCCCCCTGTAATACCCCCATGCTAGCGGGCGCCACCTTGCTAGCGCCAAACCCAAAGCATACCTATACATAGGTATGCAAGTATGTCCTCACGTAGCATAATTATGCTCCGTAAGGTCATACCTAGACATGCCTACATCTAGATTAGTGTAAAAAAGTAGAGCCTTGGCAGAGGCTCTACTCTAACGACGTAAGATAATATATATATTTTCTATATACTCTATAAGTTTACTAACTATGGCTACGAATAATGTGAATTGGGGCCAAGTAACTGGCCCTAGCGACTTCCTTCCTCCCTCTCCAAGCCCACTTGGTAACGCATATGCTGATATTGACGTTGTTCACGACGTCAATATCAGCGACAGTCCACACCGTTGGTAGAGGAGATCTAAACTTCTGACTTGTCTGGTTCCCACGCAGACAAGTATAGCAATTAGTAAGCAGCATAGCAACGGCAAACCCCTCAAGCCGACTATAAGTTAGCAAGAGGTGCCACGCAAGGCGATCCTCAAATTGACGGTACAAGAAGAGTACCGTGTCATTGAAGACGGTAGACAGCTTGCGGAGCGTCCAAAAAGCTCAACGCAAGCTGTCCACGGTCCAGGATATGCAAGCCTTGCAAGGACAATGCAGAGGGCTGTTTCGGGGGAGGGGCAAACACCGTGTCGCCAGACTACCTATCGAGGCAAAGCAGAGGGGAGGATTCGGCGGATCTCGTCGCGTGTAAAGCTTGTAGATAGTTAGTAATGTGATATAATAAAGGGAGGTGGGGGCCCGGAGGATTTGTCGAGTTTTGGCTGGGCCCCAAGAATTGAGGTCAAACTTAAACTGCTTATATTCATAAGCAGTTCGGCGCCGTCGCCCTTCCTGGCGCTGTTGTCGGGGTAGTACACCGCTGCGGCGACAGCCGCAAAGGCAACGATATCATCTTCTTCCATAAGGAAGGGTGGTGAGGGTAAGGACGCTAGGTAGTATTCGTAGTTGTGGTGATAATACCAAAATTATCACTTTTACCAATTGCTACGAGTAGACTGGATTGCCTGACGGTCACCTGGTTCTAGGAATGCTAGTCTACTTTAGGCTTAGGTGATTACCGCGGACTAGCTCTAAGCTAGCGCCACACTAGTTCTACGCTATTACTAATCCTACTATGTGCAATTATATTACGCAATTTGAGATGAAACCCTCTAATAATATGGCTCATATTGCCGACTTAATGATCGACCCCGCCTCGATGCTGGCATCAAACAAATACTCATCTCCAGAGTCGTCACCACATACTACCTATGAACGAGTGAGAATTCCGCAAGATCTATCACTACACTTCTAACCTTCGATAGAGCCAAACGCCGGAACGAGGTCTTATAGACGGAAAAGAGAAAGATAAATATGTGTGGAGAATGCACCAACCATCCCAACCACCCAGATACCAGCTATTTCCGAGTTCGAGTCAGGAGAAACTTGCCATAACCACCTCTCTCGGTCGCAAGACTCCTGAATTGGACCAAACATTACCAAATGCCACGACAGCCAAGGGGAATGCTGCGGAAGGACCCAGCCCTACTAATGGCCTGAAGAGGGAGCCAAATCTCGGCAGACGTCGAAAACCCAGCGTGACGGATTTAGGACATATGGCAACGGTTCAGGAGGTTGCGATGGATTCTCGTAAGCTGCTTGGTTCGTTATAAAGAATTTGTTGCTGATGAACGTTAGCAACTATACCAGGGAGGTTTCCAGTACATGAGCGCTCAATCAGCGCCCCAGGCGAGCCAAGCTGGAGGCAGAATGTATTTGGGGAGTCAATGTTCGCTGCCATCGAAGGGCCAGTGGTGGATATCAAGCAGCGTCGTGTCTCGAGGATACTCCAGCGCCGCAATTATGCTTCGCCGAGCTCTAAGATGCACTCTAGGCATGCTAATAGGCTGGCCCCTCTTATAATCCCAACTAATATGAACGACTCGCCCGGAAGAGATACATTTCCTAAGAGAGTTCTCAACAGGCTCAGTGAGCAGAGCTCCCTCAGCGACACTCCGCCAGAAGTGCCACCAAAGTCAGCAAGGATGCTGTCGGAAGCGTCTCCCCAGTCTGGGCTAGCTTCATCGTTACCTTCGTTACCTTCTGTTGTTCCAACCGTAACTCCATTCAGTCCATTCACTCCGCTGTCCGATTTCTCAGCGTCTACTGCAAGTTTGGTACCACTAAAGCTTGCTCCTGGAACAAGCACTTCATCCCCTCAAGCCCAGGGCCGAGCATCACCAGCACCAAAGGGGTCATTCTCGACCCGTAAGCCAAGCCCAACCCCAAGGAATCATACTAGAGGCCTTTCAGAGTCGTCGTCATTTGCGGTCGTGACTAGGCCGGGCCATAGGCGCACAGAATCAGAGGCTTCAATTATGGACCGTGGACGGCCAAAGAAGCGTGCGGATGGATCATCTATCAAAAGCGCCACTACGAAGGCACAGGAACAGAGGGCTTTTATCACATTGCCCACCGGTGTCAAAGCTTCTGATGCGCCGTCAAAGTTCTCGCCACAAGACATCGAAGCTCTAAGGCAACAGGCGCAAGGCCAAGCTGCGCAATTCGAAGTTTTAGCTTCGAAGCATGTAGGCGATTTATCAAGGGTGAGCAAGCTCCCATTATTTGCCTTGTATTATGAAGTCATCGACTAACATCTCTCCAGGAACTCCGTGCTCTTGATGAACGCTGCGAGTATCTCCGTCGGACTCACCGATCTCTTCGGTCTGGTCGCCGCAACCTCCACGACCGCATCTGCAGCTACCTCCGGTCGCCACGTGTTGCGCGCTTCTCACATGATGCCATCTTAAAGCAGGAAGAGGCACTTTCGGAGCTAGACGCTAGCATCGACGATTGGGTATCTAAGGTGGAATATGCGGAGAACCGCCGTACACGCGTTCGACAAAAGCTTTTCGAACATGTTGCTGCCGCCTTAATGATGCCCTCTCAGCGCAATGAGATAGATAACAGAAGCATACCCGAATATGAAGCAATAAATATTCTACACTCCCCCGCGACAGCCAACCACACACCTCCGAGGTCGCCCACTAAGGCGCTGTCACCATCGCCAATTATTAGCTCGTCGAAGCGACGTGCATCGCCCGAGCCAGAGGCTCCAGCCCGCCTTGCGCGCCCAGTGCCACCGCAGCTATCGACATCGCCTCCTCCACCACACACGCTAGAGAACGAGCCATTTAATGAACGACATAGAGATAGCCATAGTACGGCAGGGAGACCGAGTGCAGAGAGCATCCGCATCTATGCCGACTCAGACGTGTACGCACTGCTTGCAGACGTCGAGCAAGAGATACATAGGATGGGTCAAGGTGTTATAGAAGAGGAGGTTTTACTATCACAAATGAAGTATGAGGCACCGCCTAGGTGCGAAACGCCTAAGAGTGGAACTTCGAGGAGCGGAACACCGACCGGGATAGAGAGAATGAAGGGTCTGGTGAAGGAGCAGTTGAGAGTTGCGGGGTTGGTGGGCTAATTAGAGAGGAGGAATATTCTGGACGATGGCGACGATTATTTACGATTTCGATGTACGTTGAGACAAGCACGCGCGACATGCGAATCATACCGATGATGATATGCCTTTGCCGGCGCCAAAACGACGGCCTTTCTTTTCTCGGTCTACTTTAAACCTTTTACCATGGCTTCTACGCTCTCGCGAGCGTAGTTTGCTTATATACCTTCTGGCGTGCGCCGCAGTTTGTTTCATTTAACGGTCTTGGGTTGGTGTTATAGGTTGGCGGGTTTGGGCGGTCTAAATTTGTTCTAGAGCCTGCAATTTAAGAATCTACAATTTGTTTTTGGCCATGCAAAATCTACATATTAAAGCCTTCGGCTCTTTACTTGTATCCGTGATAGCACAAACCGTTGTAGAAACAAAATAACCCTGTCGAAGTTTCAGATTGTATTGACAAAGGGGCAAGTATCCGAGCGAGGCCTTTCCAACTCGGCAGACGAATTTGGGCTGGGAACTTGAACTTATTACATAAATTCCAAAATAACCAGTGTTGTAGCAGGAGGACTAAAGTCTTTTGGCCTTAGTGCCGTCATGTAGCTGATGATATTCTATATCGTTATGTGGTAAGAGGTGTCGCCATACAGGAAATACATCTCGGGGAATCGTGAGGCATTAGGTTTTACCGTCGCCAAAGTTGCCATTTTCTGTGGATATAAAAGCCCATGTATTTAACCAGTTTTCAACTTTTGGTCCTATCCATCTAATGCCCATATATGACATCAGTGCCGCCAAATGATGCGTTCATCCAGACTCCGCATCAATCATTAACTCCAAGCAACGCCATGCTATCCGTCGTATGCCCTTCCCGCTCAAATCTAACAGCGGACTTCAACTCCACCTCTGCTCACGGAGAGATATTTAACCCCTTTGTACGGCTTTACTCCATCACCTAAACCCCTGCTCTTCCTTGAATCAATAACCAGACTATCGACTTTCAGGCCGCTCGCCAACCACCCCTTAATCCCAAAACTAACCCTCGCACTTGTTGGCATAAGCAGCTTATTCCTCGCCACTACCTTATCATCCTTCTCTTTAGCTTTCTCGGCCTCCACTTCGCCGGCCTTTAGCGAGGGTGCACCTGCAGCTTGGTACCCCTCCGTTTCGTCATATTGCTCAAATGTAAACGCATTACTGCTTCCCTCGTCGTCGTCGTCAAAATTTCCTATCACAGAACAACGCAAGGTGACCGTTCCTGCACCAGCCTCCTTGATCGGGATATGCCACCCCAATGTCTTAGCACCAGGTGAATACGTGGTATCGCCCCTGGATGCCCTGATCTCGCTCAAATTCCGTACATCGGCTGGAATAGGCACCGTGAGTGTCAAACCCTCCAAGTTCGATTTCGGTGTGCTCCCGCCACTGCCAAAGGCCGAACCGGATGTTGATCCGCCGAGGCGGGAGGACCTTGCTCCCAATGAGGAGACGGATGAGTTGCTCTGACCAGGCCCTGATGGCGGAGAAAGTAGCAGCCGTACTTCGAATTCCGAGCCAGTCGGTCCAAGGGATGTCTTGACTTCAATGGAGACAGGGAGTTTGAGGCTGGTGTTACTTGAGGAGCTGGTGAGGGAACTCGTAGGCAGAGGAAGGAGGTTAACTTCGTACCCCGCGAGGATAAACCTCCCATCTGGGGGGACGAAGCTCAGTTCGCCTGGGTTGCTTCTCCAATGTGCTAATCTTACGCACGGGTGAAAGACTGGCAGTTCCATTGTGCTATCGATATTGTGCCTGCCAGAGGGTGAAGAGAGTGACAAGAGGACATCCGGCACGCCAGAGACCTTGGCAGTAAATGCGATCGATCCTGTGGCGAAGGCTGAAAGGGGTCGCCCAGATGGCGCTATTATCACAGACAAAGTTTCCACTATATCGACGTAGAGTTCGTTGGATGTGTGTTTGACGTTTGCTCGCCGCCAGGGAAGTGCTGGGGTAGAGGTAGGACCGAGAGAGGACATTCCTGGCATCTGAGTCGGGGTATTCGAAGAAAATGGCGCATTACTGGAGAACCAGTTAGCATATTCCTCATATAATGACAGTTGAGGGCCAATTTTACCCTGGAAGATTTATGCCACCAAGGAACTTGCCGATCCAACCTTCTACTTCCACGAGATCCCGGAGCGCATTCCCCTCTGTGGTCGACACCACGCCAGTGTCGCACATCTCGTTGAGAAGCTGCGCAACAATATCATAGCTGCTTTCTAACTTGCTTGCCAATACTGGCGTCCCTAGAAATTCTTCAAACACGTCTATGACCCGGTGTAGAAACTCGAGGGCGAGGAGAGGTTCGATCTCGGACGAGGTTGTGAGGAGGAAGAGTAGGTTCGCATGTGACAGATTGAAAAGTAGCGTGGGGGGGTTTATATTTGGTAGGTATATTAGTGATGGTCGAGGTTCGGGATGTGCAAGATATAGAGGAAGCAACTGTGAGGGCGAGAGTGGGCGACCAGTGTAGGTATGCGAGAGGAGGGGACGGCTGTATGAGAGTCAGTTCTGCGAGGAAACGGAGGCTGGAAGCCAGCAGAGGATGAACAACTCACTGGTGATCTTCAAAGATATGGAGAGCCTCAATAACACCGCTCATCCTTGGCGATTGGGAGGGTTTCCAGGAACTCTTGGTCGTGCGCGCGTGGAATAATGATGTCTTGACTTGGAGCTCCACAGTATATCCGACGTGGGGTTCCTGGCGCGGCCGCATCCCGCCCAAGCTATAGCGCCGATCCCATTTTTGACGCCCATGGACATTCAAGAATCGCATCAACACCACCATCGCCAACCTCACCAGCTCTACACTCTCTCAAGTTCGATACATTGCGCCACGATGTTCAATAAATCCGGCCCAGTTATCCCACCTGTCGCCTCCCTCGAGCGCCCGGAACCCTTAACAACTGTGCTGACGAATGACAAGGAGGAATTCCGCGACGACTGTACGCCCTGTCGAGTAACTGGAGCTGCAGCATTTGCTGGACTCGGTATCTACAGTTACTACTCTGGCCACGCACAACTACTGGCGCAGCAGAAGGCAATTGCGAAGAGTGGAAGCATGTTTGGGTTAAAGAGCAGGCAGACTGGAATTACCGGAATCGCGATTACTCTTGTCGGAATGGGGCTTTGGAGATTAGTCAACTAGACAACTCGGACATGGCTAAGGATAATGCCAATTTAAGGGAATACAAGACTTTGCGGGTAAAAGCTGGAAGTTATCGAACTGCTCAGGACGGGCCGATGGACAAACTCAACTCAACCAGCCAGTTTGCCAAGGTTTACCTACTCAGTAATCAGAGCTGTTGCTGACCGAGATTGCTCGACAGCCAAGTTTGCACTTTCTTCAATAAAGGCGCGGAGACGAGGTCCGCGCAAGCTTTTACGCTATTGGATGTGTTCGAGACGAACAACGCCTGACAAAAGCTTCGATGGGCATCGCGATGGAACCTGGACGCTCGGGTTTAGTGGACGTATAAAGACCTGAATACGGCTGCTGCTATCGATGTCATGGCGCAAGGGAGAGAGTTAGGGTGTGAAGATATTTGTAATTGTATGATGAGAAACCGGCCTGGGGGGGTTGTAAAATATATAGACGGATATCCGGAGTGTTACATGACAACATTTTTTTCAATATGTACCCCAATCGAACATAGCTTGCGCCATGCTTGCCCATCGATGTCATGTGCAGTACAGTAGTGGAAGCCTTCGAAAACTGCCCAAGGTCTGATATATTTTCCTTCTATGAGGTTCCCTGCAACATCTTCACTAACCTCTTTCCATGCTCTCCCCCCAAGAAATCCCCCCCAGGCCCTTCCTCTTCTCTCTCAATCTCCACTGCAGCTCCATATCCCTTCATCAACATCTCCTCATCGACCTTCATACCTGCCTCCACCAAACTGGCCACCACTCCTCTAATCCTCGCAATCTCTCTCCTAGTTTCTGCAGCAATCTCGTCGTTTTGACTGCTGTACACCGTACTGTTGGTACTCTCCTCAATCCTTGTAATTCCCACTTCTGCCTTGTCTTCATCGGCTGTTTTGATGTGCTTTGATATCCAGATATACCCATTCACCCCAAGAATCACATCCACTGGGCCCCCTCCATTTGCCGTCTCAACAGTCCACACCTGCCGCCTACTCCTGACTACACCTCCACCCCCTCCCATCCCCGCAACTGACACAAAGACTCCATTCCTCAATTTTCCATACTTCAAACTTCTAGTATGTAAACTCGCGCTCCCATCGTGAAACAAAGACTGCACCTCGCACACGAGCAGGTCCCCCTCCGATAGGAACGTCCTAATCTGGAGCTCATCCGTCTCTGTCCTTTTCCGCAGAATTCCACCGGGGAGATTGATCGCCGACAGCGGAAGCGCAGCGAGCAGCGGGGCGCCAATGTCCACGCGCCAGCGCCGGGATTGCACATCGATGATGCGGCCGACAACTAGGTCGCCAATTTCGGGGGTGTAGCGCGCCCGTAGAGGCCGCACGGAGAGGAGCTTGTTGGTTTTTTGGATGGTGCCAGCGACGGTGGCGAGGATGGCTGAGGTGGCCGGTTCGACGTAGGTTCCGTGACCTCTGTAAGCTGTTAGGGACTATGCGATTTGGGTGGACACTCCGCTGAGAAGTGCCTCAAGTCTAGCAGTAGAAGACCATACCTCATCCATTGGGGATCATCTGTGACTACTTCTCCGGGAGTAACTATGCTTGTTGATCCAGCTCGTCTGGCACGCTTCTTGGGGCGCATATCTAGATCTCCATCGAGGTCAGCTCCTCCGTCGGACCCTGAGTCTGAGGATGAATCGTAGTCTACATCCTGGATCGGAGGAGCGGGGGCAAGTATTGTAATGGCCATTATGCGAACAAAAACCCAGCTGTGCCTTCAACTTATGGTGGTATATGGTATCGTGAAGCTCCAAGTAATTATTTGGATTCTGTTGGAAACAAAGATATCGTAGTTCTACTAGCCAATCATATTGCTTGTTTATTATCAGCCTTGCGCGCCACCCACCGCGTCAGCCTTGCCATTTGGAAGCTGTAAATAAAGTCCACCATGGTAATTTAATCGCCCAGTACAGTATGAAGATGGGATAATACACTATTATACAGGGTTAGCACAAATAATCATGATAATCATGACTATTTGACTAGTCAAATATTATATAAGCATTATGATTAGATTAACGTGGTTTACTACCAAACGGAACATCCTACTAAATGAAACACTTTCCGACTACATCGCAACCTCAAACCTAATTACCCCACCCTAACACATTAAAATCAACTACATCAATTGAACTCTCTTCTCCTAATATCTCTTCAGCCTCTTAACAGGTTCATACATTATGCCTAGTCTTGCTGCACCTCCTATAGCGCCACGAAGTTGACAGACCAGCCTCCTCATTTGACCTTTTCTGTTGTTTCAACCCTTTATCCTCTTTTTTAGCAATTAGGTTTTAAGCATCTTCTATAGTAAGTGACCCTCCATTTTAGACACGTGTACGCTTGGATTTCTAACGCTTTGAAAGTGCTATGTTAGCCTTTTAAAAGGTATAGACCTCCTCTTATATAAGGGTCATTTGGTGTGCAAGGCAGTCTATACCCTTTACTAGCTGCTTTACAGCTGAAAAAATCATTGTTAGGGAGCTTCCTTAATGAATTCTAATTCTATTCTATACAAACTTAGACTGTAAAATTACATTAGCTAGGTTTTGTAGCGTTTAAGGGACCTAAGGGTCAGCCTCTTGTCACGGGTAGGTTAAGAGGAGGTCAGTAGGAAGGGGGAGCTGGTTGCGGTCCCGCGTCGGAGACGTCCCGCTACGGTGCCTCTAGCGGCCTAAGGCTGCTAGGGGGGCCTTAGGGCCTTAGGCTGCTATTAGGCTGTTGTCGTGGCTCCGACTCGCAACCGAGACGGCGGGGGCCCGACTCCGGGGGAGTAGATAAAGTAGCTGAGCCCCCTACTAGGAAGGGCTCAGAGATTAGTTTGTTGAATACGATACTGGCTACTCGAACCTACGGTCTTAGCACGCTGTCTACCTAAACCCTTACATTCTAAACCCTTACATTCTAAGAGGCAGCCCGCTACGACCCGGTTACGGCAACGCCCCTACTTTGCGATGGGCGCACCATTCGAAGGGGCCACGACGCGTTCGCGCTCCCCAAACCAGGACGCTACGCAAACCCTCCGAGGTGACGACGAACCGGGGCCGCACTCGGGGTCGAGCCAGTTAGAAAACGAGGGGCACGCCCAATGCCAACTTAGCACCAGTGAGGACCTCCACGGCGACCGGGATGGAAGCCCTGACGGATCGGAACTCTCCACCCTAACTAGGGTCCCGTCCGACTGGGGTGACTGGGTGGACGAGGCCCGCCGCGAGGCCGACCATCTAGAACGCGAGGTGCGTGCTGCCCGGGCCCGGAAGCGAGCAGCTGTGGAATCGCGGATCGCACAACTGGAGGTCCAGGAGCAACGAAAGCGCGCGCTCCAACGGGAGCTGCGCGAACTACGGAAGGAGTGGACACCGACGCGGGACCAGAAGCAGCGCGCAAGCAACGGCCACGACGGCTACGACCAAGGGGGAGCTTCCCTCGAGATAGGGAGCGTTGCCGGCGAGTCGGCGGCGAGCCACCCCCGAGGCCCCCACAGAGCGCCGAAGTTCCGCGACCTATCAACCTTCCAGGGGAAGAGCCTGCGGGAGGCGCAGGTCTTCGCCGCTGGGGCAGACCGCCGGTTCCGTATCGATGCGGGGTCACAGTACCCCACGGACCAGAACAAGATCGACTACTGCGTCCTCGCCTTCGGACCGACGCCGGCAGCGAAGTGGGAGCGCCACGAGCGCCGCGAGGGGCTAGGGAACACCACCTGGGCGGAATTCAAGGAGTGGATAATGGATTCCATTATCGACCCCTCGAACTGCACGTTCGACGCCATAACGTCGTACAACGAGGCGAAGCAAGGCGAGACCCAATCAGCGGAAGATTTCGCGGCCCACCTCGACACTCTCGAGCTCGAGCTCCGGATCGAAGACGAGGAGCTCCGGAAGAACACCCTCTACGCAAAACTGCGGGAGGAGGTGCGGCGAGAGATCCTGCACCGCGACGACATACCCCGTATGCGGCAAGGCATGCTAGCTCTAGCGACCCGCATAGAGAACACGCACCGCCTCACTGATAGGAGGCCTAACCGGAGGCGATCCGACGCCCCGGCAAGGGTGGGAGACCGCGAGGACGTTAGGGCGGGGCCCCTGCGACCGTCGCGGCCTACGGGGACTGAGGAATGGGGCCCTGAGGGCCCTAGGAGAGGCCCAGCTACGAGCCCAAATCGCACCCCAGCGGGCGCGAAGGGAGATCGCCGCGGCAACGGGTGCCACGGCTGCGGCTCGGCGGAGCACCGGCTGGCCCATTGCCCTGAGGCTATATGCTACAATTGCAGCAAAAAGGGGCACATTTCCCCGGATTGCCTGAGCCTGATGGGAAAAGGCGAGTCCCGGCGGTGATATCCACTGCCCTAAACCCCCGGGACCAAGGCGGGGCACTACCAACGTGGAGACGGCTAGTGATCGCGGTCCACGTCACTGCCGCGGATGGGCCCACCCGAACGGAGCGAGCCCTGATCGACAGCGGGGCAGAGGAGAACTGTGTCCGCCAGTCTCTAGTCGTAGAGTGCGGATGGGAGTCTAGCGAAGGGGCCGACACGGGGTTGTCGACCCTTGAGGGGAGGGAGGTATGGACCTATGGGGTCCATCACCTACCCATCGGTGCCACGGACGGGGCGGGGAGGTCGTTAACGACCCGCCACTGGTTCGTAGCCTGCGCCTTCGACGGGTTAGATGTGAACCTCATCCTAGGGTACCCTTGGCTAGCTGACGTCTTCGACGCAGCGAAGGCTGGGGTATTGCCCGAGCACCACCCAATGGAGCATAAAATCGAGGTGGAAGGGGGCAAGGAACCCCCCTGGAGCCCGGTATACCCCCTTGGCGAACCGGAGCTCGAGGCGCTATGAGAGTATCTCAATTCGGGCCTCAAGAAGGGGTGGATCCGAAGGTCCATTAGCCCAGCGGGGGCCCCAATCCTGTTCGTCCCAAAGAAAGACGGGAGCCGACGACTCTGTGTGGATTATAGGGGGCTGAACGCGGTTACGGTTCGGAACCGGACCCCGCTACCGCTCATCAGCGAGACCCTCGACCGGCTACGCTGATCGAAGGTCTTCACCAAACTAGACCTCAAGGACGCATATCACCGAATTCATATTCGCGGGGGGGACGAGTGGAAGACGGCGTTTCGGACCCGGTACGGCCACTTCGAATACCTCGTCATGCCGTTTGGACTATCGAACGCACCAGCGACCTTCCAGGCGTACATAAACCAGGCCCTCATAGGCCTAGTGGACGTGACCTGCGTCGTCTACCTAGACGACATCCTGATCTTCTCCGAAAACCCGGAGCACCATGAGGGGGCGGTACAGGAGGTCCTGAACCGGCTACGGACCCACCGGCTATACGCCAACCTCAAGAAGTGTGTGTTCACCGTGGACAGCGTGGAATTCCTCGGCTTCATGGTAGGGCCCCAGGGCATCACCATGGACCCCGCCCGGGTCGCCACCATTAACGAGTGGCCGCCGCCGAGGTCGGTTAGGGAGGTCCAGGTGTTCCTAGGGTTCGCCAACTTCTACCGCCGCTTCATCGAGGGCTACTCTAGGGTAGCTGGCCTGATCACTAACCTCCTAAAGACTACTGGGGTCGAAAAGGGGCGCAAGTTCCACATGACGCTAGATGCCATGACAGCGTTCGACGCGATTAAGGCCCGGTTCACCACCGCCCCGATGCTGCGACACTACGAGCCCGAACTGCTGACGCAGGTAGAAACGGACGCCTCGGGGTACGCCGCGTCGGGTATCCTGTCGCAGCTATTCGGGGCCGGACCGGAGGCGAAGTGGCACCCAGTCGCTTTCTTCTCCAGGAAGTTCTCCCCTGTGGAGCTCAGGTACGACACTCACGACAAGGAACTCCTGGCCATCGTCCTGGCTATGGACCACTGGGGCCAGTACCTCCGGGGCGTCACGAGGCCGGTACGGGTACGGACTGACCACGACAACCTCCGATACTTCATGACCAAGAGGAGCATAAACGGACGGCAAGCACACTGGGCGGAGTCGCTCGCCCGCTACGATTTCTACATCGAATACCGCCCCGGCAAGGCCAACCCTGTGGACGGACCATCGCGGAGACCGAACTACCAGCCCCTCGATGACCCTACCCTCGACCAACACTTACCTGGCCTACACTTTCGTCTATGTAGCGGCCCCGAGACGGCTGAGGACTCGCCGCTACCTCTAATCGCGGTAGGCCGCCAACGAGGAACGAACCAACTAAGCGCGAAGCTAGCAGTCAGCTTGGAACAACCTAGTCCGACCGCGGAGGCAGCGCCGTTACGGCGCCAGGACACGAACACCATCGTCGCGGGAGAAAGACCCTACTCGCCCTCAGGGGCGACGGTAATAGAGGCTCTCCTAGAACTGCAGTCCCGGGATGACTTCGTCACCCAACGGGTGGCAGCCCCGCACTCGACGCGGCGACCCCGAGAGGCCGCCTTGTGGACGACAGGGGAGGACGGCTTACTCCGAAGGAAGGGCGCCATATACGTCCCCGATTCGCCACCGATGCGGGCGGAACTACTAGCCACGCACCACGACGACCCTCACGCCGGCCACTTCAGTTTCGCCTGCACCCAGGAGCTGGTACAACGGAAATACTACTGGGTGGGGATGAGGAGGGACGTGAAGAGTCACCTCCGGACGTGCGACGTCTGCCAACGCACGAAGACTAAAAGGCATGCGCCATACGGCGAGCTGGCGCCTTTCCAACCCCCAACCACCCCCTGGCAGGAGATCACGATGGACTTTATAGTGGGGTTACCACCGAGCTGGTTCCGAGGCCGAGTCTACGACTCGATCCTCGTCGTCGTGGATCGCCTCACGAAGATGGCACGTTATATACCCGTCAATGCTACCATTGACGCCCCAGAACTTGCAGAAGTCTCCGCAAACACTATCTTCAAGGACTACGGGACCCCGACGGGAATCACCTCCGACCGGGGCCCCCAGTTCACGAGTGCGTTTTGGGGAAGCTTTATGTTCTACCTCCAAATACGGAGGCGGCTGAGCACTGCTTTCCGGCCACAAACCGACGGCCAGATGGAGCGACAGAACCAGACGCTAGAGCAGTACCTTCGCTGCTACTGCGATTACTCACAGGGTAACTGGGCTAGCAAACTAGCGCTCGCCGAGTTCTCCTACAACAACTCGGTGCACGAGTCAACGGGACACACCCCGTTCTACCTACTATACGGCTACCACCCCGCCATCGAGGTCACCGCGGCAGAGCCGGCCGACGGTGCCAGCACGGCGGCGTCCCAGGTGGAAGAACTCCAACGGGAACGAGAGGAACTAGAGGCCACCCTTCCTCGAGCCACAGAGGCCCACAAAAAGCACTACGACCGGAAACACACGCCGATGCGGTTCCGGGTCGGTGACCAGGTGATGCTCGCGGCGAAAAACATCCGCCAACTCCGCCCTAATCGGAAGCTCTCCGACAAGTATCTAGGCCCGTTTAGGGTCACAGAAGCCATCGGATCGCACGGGCAGTCGTATCGCCTCACGCTCCCAAAGGGGTACCGAATCCACGACGTGTTCCACGTGTCCCTGCTAGAACTGTACCACGCCCGAACCGGCACCGTACCGCCTGAGGCAACTCAAACCCAGGACCAAGATGAATGGGAAGTACAGTCCATTCAGGCACACAAGGAGACCCCTAAGGGGCGCCGATACCTCGTCCGATGGAAGGGGTATTCCCCCGCGGAGGACACGTGGGAACCCCCCGACAACCTAGCTAACGCGCCAGACGTCCTACAAGCGTACCACGAAGCCGCCCCGCAACCGATCCGGACAAGGGGCTAGCGCAAACAGCAACGTCAGACCACCGACCCCGAGAACCCAAACACACGGGACGGGGGCGGGGAAGAGACGCACGCCAGAGACCCCTAGAACCCCAACACACGGAGGGCAGCCGGGGGGTGGCAGCGACCCTCGCGACTCAAGGGGGGGAACCGCCAGGACGCACCAAACCCCCCCGAGTAACGGGAGGACGGGGCCGCCCGGCCAAAGGGCAGCGACCAAACCCCCCCGAGTTACGGGAAGGGGAGGGCGACGAGACCACCTGGTGTAACGCTGACTTCTAAACGATAGAAGACACAGAGGTTCTCTTGCGTAAGGGTTTACTTATCAGAGGAGGCAGGGGATCAGACACAAAGGCTTCAAGTAACACGTTACTAGTATATAACAAATACTGTATTGAGTTGAGCACGAAGCTCCTATCTAAGGAAATACTATCTACTTATATAGTGGCGTCGTGCCTAGTGGACTCTTGGGAACTCACTCGAGTCCTCGGAGTCCTGGACTCTTAGGACTCTTCTCATCATCCTGCGAGTCCATCACGTGCCTAGTGGACTCCTGGGAACTCACTCGAGTCCTCGGAGTCCTGGACTCTTAGGACTCTTCTCATCATCCTGCGAGTCCGTCACGTGATACTTTTGGAACTACTATTCCCCGCTGCCCCTCCAGGTACCAGGGCCAGTCTCATGCGACCTCCCTCCTTCCTGTCCTGTAGTTGGCCAGCCTTCTTGTTCCGTCGTAACACCTGGTTCGAATCGGCTACGTACCGGTACCGGTCCGACCCCGGCCAACGGGGGGAGGAACACGACGCGACCAAAGTCACCAACCACCAGCAGCCAGAACGAGGCGCAGGCACAGGCATAGGAGCGCAACGGGACGAAGACAGATCACGGGGGCAAGAACACTCGTATTATAAGCCCGAAGGCCAAACTAAACTACGCCGAAGGCGGCAGAGACAACAAACACGGGGGCCTGTAGGCAAGCCATGCACAAAACACCCCAGAACACCCACAACGCCCTAGACCACGCCACCGCCCAGAAAACAAACGCCCTAGGAGCAGGCGCGGCGACGGTGACGGGGGAAGCCCGATCGTCCACCCAGCAAGGGGCAGCACGAACGACCGCCCAGCAGACCGTCACCGGCCTACCCCCGCTTCTTCCCCTTCCCCTTCCTCCCACCCGCAGTGAGAGCAGCCATGCTACGCTTTAAAGTGTTAGCAACCGGAGGAGCCGAAGGTCAAGGACGGGAGGAGGAAGGGGGAAAACGTACCTGCATCTGGCGGAGGACCACCAGCGTCTCCTCCGAGTTGCGGAGGAGGGCGGCGCTCGTCTCCACCGCAGAAGGCGCCACAGAGACAGCCACGCGAACCTCCGCAGGGAGGGCGGCAGCAGCAGCCACGATGCGGGCGCGGAGGCCAACGCGGACGCCACCCACGGCAGCGCCGAAGTCCGACTGCAGCGCCAGCAGGTCCCGGACGGAGGCGGTGACGGCAGGAGGGATTGTAACGCTAACTTCTAAACGATAGAAGGCACAGAGGTTCTCTTGCGTAAAGGTTTACCTATCAGAGGAGGCAGGGGATCAGACACAAAGGCTTCAAGTAACACGTTACTAGTATATAACAAATACTGTATTGAGTTGAGCACGAAGCTCCTATCTAAGGAAATACTATCTACTTATATAGTGGCGTCGTGCCTAGTGGACTCTTGGGAACTCACTTGAGTCCTCGGAGTCCTGGACTCTTAGGACTCTTCTCATCATCCTGCGAGTCCGTCACGTGCCTAGTGGACTCCTGGGAACTCACTCGAGTCCTCGGAGTCCTGGACTCTTAGGACTCTTCTCATCATCCTGCGAGTCCGTCACGTGATACTTTCGGAACTACTATTCCTCGCTGCCCCTCCAGGTACCAGGGCCGGTCTCATGCGACCTCCCTCCTTCCTGTCCTGTAGTTGGCCAGCCTTCTTGTTCCGTCGTAACACTCGCTCCCTTCCCCTGGGCATTCGTCTCAAATCCTATAAGTACGTCCATGTCCCCGGGACTCTGCTGCTCCTCAGCGAGTCCTTCAACATGCAACATGCCTACTGACACTGCCCGCAAACTCCAGGAACGCAACGATCTTGTCCGTCGAATAAAGAACCACGGATACAAACTACCCGAAATGGATTCTTGCTCGAACTGCGTGAGGCGAAACATTACTTGCGTGTCATCTCCAAATGATTCACGGCAGTGCGCTGAGTGCGTTCGTCGCAACTTGAAAGAAAAGTGTGACTGTATGGGTCCTGAGCATCCCGACTGGGTGAAGCTCGAACGGGAGGAGGATCGCCTGGATCGCGAAGAGGAAGAAACCTTTTCGAAGTTACTTCGTCTGCGGAAGCAGAAACGCCTCATCCGAACCCGTGGTAAAGATATGCTCCGGCGAGGTTTGAAAACCCTCGACGAGCTTGATGCGGCAGAGGAGGCCGAACGTGTGGCTGCTTAGAAGCGTGACGCTGTTGAGGCCGAGGAACAGGCAGTTAGCGCTGCCTCCTCGTCTGTAACTGGGACCCCCGCTTCCTCCGATCCACTGGCCTACTCCCCTGCATCTTGGGATCAATGGCTGGCGGATGGCGGTGTCGATATTCCTCCAGCAGTTCTTTGCTGATGTTCCTTGTTGGTTCCCACGAATTATCCGTAGGTTCGTAATTTTCCCATTTTATCAAAAACTCTTCTCGACGTCCTACTAACCTTCTGTCTAGGATCGCTTCGACCTCATATTCGATTATCTCAAGTATCCAACATCTGTGGCGGGCGGTCCAGGAACTGAACGGCAGGGTCGCTTTGGATGGAGGGATATTATTCGCAATGGCTTGAATATTGTAGTCGTGGCTGGATGTTATTCGATTCGTGCCTTTCGTTAGTTCATATTTGATGTAAAGTGTGGGGGGGGGGAAGAACAATAAAGACTGAGTTATTCATGGTATATTCCGACAGCTAGATGTATGTATGGTACTGTACCTACGAAATTAAGCTTCTTTGTCAAACTTCAACGCCCTCAATGGAATAGAACAGAGTCTAACGGATATGGGCATATTTGCCCATATTTACTGAAACTTGGTCAAGTCGATCTTTGGCCCAGCATAGCGCGTGCGCGCGTAGACAAACCAGTTCACCAGCGCGAATAAGGCCATGCAGCCAAGAACCGCACAGGTATAATCTGCACAAAGAATCAGCAAGGTTCAAGTCATTCAAATTCACTGTGGAAGATGAGGGGGGCTTACTCATGTTTGAACCAGACACGGGCAGCGCGAGAGGAAGGTTGTACAGCACGAGTTGGAGGGCGCTCCATGCCACCGTCACGCCGTTGACAAACCACCCAAACTTTCCCAAGTTCCAGCGCCCGCTCGATGGGAGATACTGTGGCGCCCGGCCATGTATCATGAGTAAAGCGGCTGGAATAGCGAATGTGAGCTGTTGCAGGACAAGGCCAGTGCCGATGATGGCACTGAAAGCCGTTGTGGAGCCGAGATAGATGCATCCGATGACAAAGACAACAAAAGCGTTAAAGAAAAGTGCATATGGTGGGACACCAAGGCCGTGGTGCATCTGCCCTATGTATTTGGAGAAGATGAGAGCATCATCGCGAGCAAAAGAGAAGGTCAGGCGAGAGGCGGTCTGTTGACTGGCGTTGAGAGCAAAGACGCCAGTGAGGAGGAGGAGAACGATGAAGATCGTAGCGGCGGTCTCGGACTTGGTCGACTGGTTCCAAATCTCATAGATGGGGACAGCAGTTGGAGTCATAAGGACCGCATTGAAGTCAGAAATGCAATAGAACATGGCGACTACAAATGCGAAGGTCGTCACAAAGCCGATGACAATGGTAGCCATGAGGGCTTGCGGGACGGCCGTCGAAGCGTTGATGCAGTCCTCTGCAAGATGGATGGCTCCATCGAGACCAGAGTACATAAAATTGGGATTTACCAGGCCGGTAAGGAAGACTATTCCGTCGGGCCAGCCGGAATCATTGACGAAGGTATTCCACACATATTCGTTTGGCTGCTTGGGACCGGCAATGGCGAGACATGTAATGAAAAAGATGATAAAGCAGAGCAGGGACAATGCGACTGGAAATGTTGTTAGTAAGATTCAGAAGCGAAGGCAGATATACCAACAGCCAATATTATGTGTCCATGCTGCCTTGGGTAAAAGGAAGAGGTTGTAAACAAGCACCGAAACGTTGAGGGCTTGGTATATCAAAAACGAATGCCACCGCTCAATCACAAAGTTATTGTTGTAGAAGACAACAATGCCCATGATGATCTGGGGCATAATGATGCAAATACCAGCGCAGATGGCAACCCATCCAAACATGTTGATGGTGCCAACCGTGTAGCTCTATTTCTCGTCAGGCTCAGTCAAGCTCAAGCTACTCATGCCTCAAAAACATACCATTCCTCTCGCATACTTTTTTGGCGCCAGTGTAGCAGTCCAATGGTATTGCCCTCCAGCAGTTGGATACCTGGCACTCAGCTCCGCCAGACTCAATGCCGTCGCGCCCATCAGAAAGAGAATGACGATGCAGCCATAGATGATCGTCACTGGTCCTCCCTGGAAGATGGCGAGGAACATTGACGCGGCTACACCGGCCCAACCATTGCAGACATTGAATCCAGCAGAGAGCACCTCCAGGGCACCAGTCATTCGCGGTGGATGCGCAACTTCGGCGAAGACGTCGACTTCCCCATCGCGAGAGCTGGCTGTGGTGGAACGTCAGTTGAGCCGATTATGCTGGCTATCACATCACATGGAGGTGCATCTGCTGTGCCAATTGGCCCCAGCAGGCACTCCTTGGGAATGATTCAGAAAGGACTTGTCACTTACGGATGCTGTGGTCCTGGATCAGCTCCGAGTCTATGAAGTGGGGGTCAGCGACTGTGATATTTCTCCCTGACGGAACGTCTCTCATGAATTAATCTGGTAACGGAGAGACTCACCAACAGCCCCGACCTGTCTCTCTTTGACAGCCTCCTTTTCAGACATGATAGACATCCCAATTGGCATTTATAAGATGTAGGCTTTGTTCTTCCAATCCCTCAGAGAGATCAGGTCGTTCTGTGAAGTTATTGATAGTGTATGAGAGAGGTTCGCTTTCAATTTTGTCCGGAGATCAATGACTCTAGGAACCGGCAAATTATCCGCGTATAACGCCCGACGGAGTATCCTTGATCCAACAATGCGTATGGGTCCTAATTATGTCTTAACGTAGCAGTCGCAAGTGTCAAGACCCCTGCTCGTGTGCCACATTTCTTCGCGCTGTTGTGTCACGCCTGTTTACCACGTTTGTTCGGTTCCAGGCTTGAACCGCCTGACACACACCTTATACAGGGGCATATTTACAAGGTCTCCAAGTCCGAACTTCCGCAAGTTTGCCAATAACAATTGCCATCTCGGCCACTCTGGAGGTCCAACACGAAGCTTTCATTTATCACATTCGCATTGCACGCCCCGAAACAAGCATTTCCAGCGAAAAGGAGGTCTCAGAGCAACAACCAAAGTTTCACAAGAACAAGATACTCAAGATGTCTATCCGCGCTGCTGTCACACGAACTACCCCCGCATGGCTGAGGTCGCCGCGGCTGCGTTCATCGAGGACGACGTCTATGGGCGCTTCATGTTCCCCCACCGTCGCGACTATCCCCGACTACATCACTCAGTGCGCATCGCATACGCCATCAAAGCCCGAGTACGAACACTATGTTGCTGTGGATGCCTTGACAGGCTCCGTCGTTGCATAGTCATGCTGGGAGCGCATTGGACCCGGGGCTGCGGCTCGGGCGAACCCGCTGGATCTACGTAAGTTCGCCGGAACCAGCACCGAAGGGTCTACAGGGTGCTACAGTACGGCGCCAGAAGTAAGCATACAGGTCTGTGCTTCTCCCATTCTCAAATACGCTCGTTTACTGCAGTTTAGGCACAGACCTGTATTCATAGTTATGGCGCCGTACTGTATAGTTTGCAGGCATGAAAAATGCTACGGTGGTGGGTAGCATCGTGTCCTACTTCTGGCCAGATCGTTCTGCGGACCCGGAGCACATCAAGGTGTTCAAGGACGCTTATGCCCTATGCTGCGCACCTCTGGTCCGGAGGTCGCGAGGAGGCATGGAATCTCGACATCCTCTGTACGCACCCTGACTTTGAGGGCAAGAAGCACGGCAGCTTCCTTGTCACAGTGGGGGAGGCTGAGGGAGACGGGGTTTGCACGTCGGTGATTGCTCCATGGGGTAAGTTTGGGTTCAAGGGGGCCGGAAGAGCGGATGTGGGGCCGATCGCTTGGGTCAGCACTATCATATTTAGGGACAAGATTACAACTATCATATTTAGGGACAAGATTACAAGGGGACGGCGTCGATGAGAAGGGGACGGCGTCGATGAGACGGAAGACAAGGAAGAGAAGGAGGGATAGGAAAGTGATCCGGGGGCAGGTAAAGACCCGCAGCTGTGGGTTACATACATATATATATGGATCGCAAATAGCGGCGCTGCTCTCGATGCTACTATGCCCGAGCCCGATATAGTAAGCTATGCAAACAACAAAGGATCCATTGTTGCAGATCTTTTTGATTGGCGCATCGCACTTTCCGTTTCCGTTCCGTGTGAAGCAAACATTGTCCCAAATGATCTCGGCCAATATATGTCAGAGGACCATGTGCAACCAGGCGCGATGGAGTGCAAGGAAGGTGCTACAAAAGGGTGCTACGGACGATCCTACATCGGCGTAATGCCAAGCGAGGTCTTCCACATGCAATATCTATACTATACTACATTATAAAAGGCCAAGACCGATTGATTGGCTATCATTTGTCGAAGTTCAGGATTGGGTACGTTAGAATAGCGCGTAGAGTTTTCCTGTAAACAATTTCCCGTCCGCTTATGCTTTGCTATGACTATTAATAAGTCTCAAGGCCAGTCGTTTAAGCATGTACGTGTTATCTTACCGGCGCACCATCTATTTTGGTAAGGGTGGTGGGTGGGTTGTGAGACGTTGGATTATTCATCCACCGTGGAGAGCTTTCGACCGTGCTCCCTCAGCGATGCTACGGTTGACTACCTCGACCGGGCATGGCCAGCGACGGTCGAATGAAGCCTTGGCAGTAGATGCCACTACACGGTCATATATAACTAGACTGTATAATTGAAGCCGCTGTAAATCTTGTGATCCTCCGCAGTGCTTCGTATGCCGCGGATGAAAAGTGACTGTTGTAAGGCGGTGATTTGTACCAACAACGATGTAGCCGGCCACTCCCCAGTAGTACGGCAGTGTTGATGGCGCGCCAGTGGTGGTCAGGTCACGGTGGACAGGATCATCAATGGTAAATAGTGTAATATACCGTATATTATATTCTACTCTATCTACCAGTAGCTACTGCCCCGACCCTCACCCCAACCAGGAGTCGTGATGCCACTTGCGAAGCGTGGCATCAAACGTACTGGTTATCCTACCAGGTACGCAATCCTTGAGCCCATCACCAAGTCCAGCTCCCACCAAGTCCAGCTCCCCCCCAAGATCCAGCCCTGTCTCTCCGGTATGTGTTCGTATTCCAGCTGGATGGTGTTGACCTAGCTGTCGCGGGTATTCGAAAGGTTGTTGGAAGCGCAGTTGAAAGTGCGGGTTCGTGTATTGTCGGGAAGCGTTTCGCACACGCATTGCTCGAAGCCTGAAGCCTGTATCATGTCCCCACGACACAGGAAGATGTTAGCCAATTGTTTTCAAGGAGGGGGGGAGGGAATGGGAGGTCAATTCAACACAGACTTACCTCGGGGGTTGCCAGTATTGATGCGATATGTTCTTTTGGCGAATATAGAAACAGAATAATGAAATGGGAAGCTGACTTACCTGGGTGCTTTCGAAAACGTAAAATGAAGAATTGTAACTTACTAGATCCATTGATACATGAAGCACATATCAACAGCAGCAAAAAAAGAGAATATACTCTGACCTATTGAGTATGATCGGCCAATACGGCGTTGATCAGGGACTCCGAATGAAACTCCCAAGCACCGAAGAAAGAAAAATGAGAGAGATACTCAGACCTGTTGAGTATGATCGGCCATCTCTGGCATTGATCAGGGACTCCAAATAAACGTCCCCAACACCAAAGAGAAATGAGAGCGATACTTAGACCTGTTGAGTGTGATCGGCCATCTCTGGCGTTGATCAGGGACTCCAAATACCTACCATAACCCTCAACACTGACAGAAAAGAGAAAACCGAAAATAAGAAATGAATGGCAGCTATGACAGCTGTCGAAAAACATGACCACGAAGAGGACATAGTTGAGGCCCCAAAACAGGGCCAAATTTTGGAATTGCTATGCATTCCTTGTTTTTTCAAAAAACCAAAGGCCCCCCCCTTTGGACCCCCCAAAACCCATACAAATCCAGAAAATGCGCAAGTCATGGCCAAATAGTATATGTAACGCGAAGAAAATGGGGCATTCCAAGCTGGCTTGGGATGCTTCAAAAATAAATAAAAATAAAATCGAATTAAATCGAGATCTCAGCGCCACCCATGGGCGAGTGTCCAGCAAAGATAGCCAGGATTTAGCCCAAGCCAGCTTGAGCTGGGAAGCCTGGTTATAATCGCAGATGGAATGGGGATCGTTCATGGCGAGGTATAATCCTTGGGGGGCAGACAGATGGTTGATGTCGGGGGCCAGGTATCCGAGGGATTCCAATGTCGGGGTTTTCGTGGTGAGAGCTGTATGCTGCCAATATCCATGGCTGGGAAGTTTTTCGAAACCTGGCAGCAGTAGGAGAAGATTGATTCCACGAGGCTGGGATATGGGATATTAGGCTCCTTGGGTTTTGGAGCAGGGCGCAAGGCAGGATAGTTGCGAAATGGCAGCTCGTTTTCGAATGCTGGCAAGTACCTGGATTCCATTGAGGTTTCAAGCTATGCTGGAAAAAGCACATAGTTGACGAATCTCTACAGAGAGAGAGCGAGAGGACTTCCCTTTTGACGTGGCAAGTATGGCCAGAATTTCAGCGGAGCTGGGCGAACGAGCAGGGAGCGGGCGGGGAGCCGTTTTAATGGGTGTGTGTGAGCAGCTTCGAGCAGTTGTATCCAGAGTATAGATGGATGTTTGAATTGTTGAAATAGGCCCGGTATCGATGGCAGCAAAACGTTTGGATTCTGTATAAGGCGTTAGTTTACATTTGATGAGATGAGACTTGAAATGGCAAAAGCAACTTACCTCAGCCAAATGTGAGCTCGTACACCACTCGAAACGGGTCCAAAGACCTTGCATATTGCCATACAAGTGAATTTAAACATATACCCCAAAAAAAAAAAGCTTTTAGGGTAATGGTGACGCTGTAGTAAGGTCGGTGAGGGTTGTTGGAGGATGGGGAATGTGGGCAATTCCTGTGTAAAAGCGAGAGTTGGCCAAAAACGGAAGGAGCACCAAGCCTCACCCAAAAGCTTCACATTTCACCTATCAACGCAATTCAAATGAACTTATATGCACGAAGTAAGTGTTTGTTGTATTTTATTTCCTGTGTATTGCATCTAGGCTGTATCTGCTTTATTTTTCCATGACCGTAGCTCCATTCCTCCCACAGCTCCATTTCTCCCATGCTCACATAATTCCCACCTCCCACCAGCACTGCAAAAGACTCACCGAGCTCAACTCCTCGTCCTCGCGGCTCGTTGAGCTCAATCTAAGTGGCCATTTTCGGAAAGGTGCAGCGGCCTGATCATGCGTAGGATCCATGTCAACAACGTATACTGGTTTACTCCCAATAACGGGGAGCCCAATGATTCTCTGGCTCTGGCTCATAAGCCGCATTCGTGGGAGCTGTAGGACTGGGTCATCCTCTCCACAATCTTCCAACTCTGTGATGAGAGCGAAGAGTTTTGCTTCACCAGGGGTCCTCTCGTGGACGAAGCCAACATCAAACCGACAAACCGCATTACCGTATGCTGTAAATGTAACGCGGTGCCTTGTCAATCTGATAATGAACATGATTAGCTAGTATCAGAATAAACGGAAGAGAGAAATAACTTACGGATCAGTAAACGAAAACTGGGAGAACCATTGAATGGGCTGAGTACCAAGACTTGCGATGTGTGGCATGTTGTAGTCGACTCGAAATGCTTCCCGGAGCTGCTGTGTGAAGTAATGGTCTTCATTCAACTCTTTTGCATTCAATGGTAGGTCGAGCTGGTTCCGGATAAACAGTCGGGATATGCATCTTGTAGCATTTGGGCGGAGATGCATTTTGTCAGCCAAGGGGGCAAGGACAGATTGTTCGACGATATCATGCCGCTCAGATGATGGTAGGAGATTATCCATAAGCATTGGACATGTCTCATGCAAGCGCCTCATCTGGTGTGAGTGGCTCGGTATATTCAAATGCTCCATTGAGCAATAGCCGGAGTGTCAATGTGATGCATTCCCTCTTCATTAAAACTTTCTAGATTCCTTCCCCGTTCAAAAACTGAGCCCAATGCTTGAACAAGCTACCTATTGGCCATTAGCCAGTGAACGCAAGTTAACTGAAGTTAGATAGGAAATGAAATAAAGACTCACCGATGCCGGAATTGCTACTATCTGCGACCCAAGATTCACTTAAGTATATACGAATTTTATATGCCAAATAGTGTAGACGCTGTAAAACGAGATAGGGCAAGAGCACATTTCGCAGCTTGCTATAACCGGTATAAAGACCGTGAGAATGATATACAGGTTGCTGCTATTGAAGCTACTATTGCTGCCGAAACTGAGCAGCCGACGATTCCAAGAGAACTTGATTCCGACGACGAGATGTATCAGCATCGGGCCTTCTATTGAGGAAGTTGAGTGGCGACGATGGTTCAAAGAGAATGGTGTCGACCGTAATACTAATATCCTCAAATATTGGCAGGCAAAGCAGTGTAAGGACACAGGATACCCAGCTCACAGTAATAGCATATGAGAGTGCTAGTCGGAGGCTAAACGGATGCTATCCTATAGGTCTACTATGAAGGTTACAAAAAATATGAAGGGGGAACCCTGTGAGTCGATTGTCTCAAGTACCCGAAAACCATCCGACTCGGTTCCGACTCAGTTAGCCCACCCAAATGATCACAAGTGACCCCGCAGCTACCCAGAGTCTACTCCCTAGAATGAGAGACGAGAAGGCATCCTTACAAGCAGTATCAGTATCCAGTTATATCACGGATCGCATGGGACTATTTGGCAATTCCAGCCTCATCGGCAGCGTCAGAGTAACGTAAGTCATGGCGTAACGCAACGGATATCAGAGGAGAACGACGTAGAAAATTAAATAGCTAAACATCAACAATAATACATGACCCAGTATCACTCTCAGAATTCTCGTGAAGCACTTCTTCATCATCGCAATCACTATCAGAAATGTACACAACTGCCTTTCCCTTTCCCTTTCGTGTTTTCCTACCTCGACTTTTTGTAGCATTCTCAGCCTCCACCACTGCATCGCATAATTCTTGGGTAGAGATATGGAAATGGCCCTTTAAAACCGCCCTCTTTCCCTTCGTACGGGTCGCACGCTTCTTTATGATAGACCGTAAGTTGTTGGCATCATGTTGGTGGACGATACTTTGCGCATGAATTTGCTCAGTCCCAGTTGTCAGTTTTTGGATATATCTGCGGACTGGTGTTGCAACAGTCGTATGGTCCTTAATTGTTGAATTAAGTAGCTTATTCGCATCTCGCAGTATCGCTGGATCAGGTGGCGAGCTATTTACAAAGACTTGATTAAAAATATCAAACTGGGTTGGTGTTCTTGGTCTTTCTTGCTCGGGTGTTGCATCGTGGGTCATCGTACGAAGTGCTCTTTGCAGGTTGAATGGGGTTCAACCAGCACCACGCCAGGCAGATTCAATGTTCTGACGATTGCATACATCTGATCGTGCTCGAATATATGCTTCCATCCACTCGTACTTCTGTATTCGTACGGGTTGTGCTTGGTTCAAGTGCGATAGTGCCGCTGTCAGCCGTTTTTTGAGAGGGCCAAAAAATCGCAACATCAAGCGGCTGCAGCAAGTGTGATGTATGAGGCAGTAGGATAAGAAGCGCAATTCGATTTTGAAGACAGTGTGCTATAAAGCTACCGCTTATATGTGAATCGTGGCCATCACAAATAAGAAGTCAGTGTTGTCTGCCTGCTTTTGCTCGGGTTATCGGTTCAAAAACACGCCTCAACCACTCTAAACCGTGAACGTTACTCGTCCAACCCTTTGTATTTGCTGAAAAGAACCATTCATTATGTACGCTATTCGGTATCCAGTTCTGTAAGATGTTCGACCTTTTGAATATCCCGAGCGGTGGTAGAATTGTTCCATCTGCGCAAATACAGTCCACCATCGAAACCCATTCTTGACGGCCAGGATGAGCCTGGTGCTTTGTACGAAGTGATGAATCGAGTATTATACGCGTTGACTCCATTGTCCCAATCGAAAATCCAGACTCGTCCATGTTATATATGTCTTTTTGGACGATTCCGTGTTCTTGAACCACTTTCTGATACGCGTCAAACCACGCGTCAAGCACTGGTTTTGTTGCCCCGTCCATTCGTACGGACTCAATTCGACGTCCAATAGCAACATTGAGATGTGGGTGTCGTATAATGAATCGGGGAACCCAGTCCTCACCAAGCGTATCATGTGGTTGGAGTTCAAGCACGTCGGGTGTCACATTGTCCAAATTGTATGTTCATTTTGTACGCAGTTCCTCTGCTATTTCTTTTAATAAGCGATGCCCGGGAGAGTACCCACTTATTGTTAGGTCTTTGATCCACTTGTGAAGTACGTTTTCCTGAGCATATGAGAGTTTCTGCTGTTGTTGGCGGGCTTGACGGCGAGATAACCCCCCATTGACGCGTCGCGTCAATGTGCTCCGCGTCAACCCCAAGTCCTGGGCAGCCTTATACAAGCTTTTATATTCACCATTTTGAACGCCAGTTATCGCCTGAGTAATACGAGACTCTAAATCCGCCGTCGCTATGCTTTTCCTACGCACCATTGTTGAGTTATTCAAGTTACAAGTTGGTAGTCCTCGGTTATCAGTTGCGTTACGACACCCGTTGCGTTACGCCATGACTTACGTTATATTTAGTGTCGGCGGTGATATAGTCACAAAGAAAAGGAACAGGTTATTACCTTCAACTCTTCGATATCTACTCTGCCTATGGGATTGGGGGGTTATAGGCGACGAGGAGGAGGATAATAGCGAGTAGACAGTTATCATATTTCATTACTATATACTACAGTTGAGCCTCAAAATACTCAAATACTATTCGGCGAGGATTCGTATGAGTATTCGCCGAATACTCCCAGATGGCGAGTATTCGGGAAAACCCCGAATACTATTCTAATACTATTTGGGGAACACTGCGCTTGTGTGATCCCTTCGCTTGTGAAACATAATATACAGTCTAATTCTTCTTGCCAACAAGGCCATCTCCTATTAAAACTTCTTCACAGTGTCTACGCACAGCTAGCATTACGATACACAAGCAAAAGACCATCGCTTACATTACACTCGCTCCGGAGCGAGTATATTTACTATCTATCTACAGTATATATAGGTCCTCAACGCCATGATTGATATCTATTCCCGCATCCAAATATAGGTTACACACACAACTTGCCTACTCCCTCACCTCCTTAATCGGCCCCAGATACGTCGTCTTGCCATAAGTATACCACGCCACCGCACTGAAAATAAATGTTCCTCCGTACACAACACTCGTATAATTCATATTCATAGCCGTCACCGGAACAAACGCGGGAAAGAACATCCAGATTGACACGAACAACGTGTACAGTAAAGAGAACATGTTAAGGGGCATACCCCATCTCCCGAGGTGCCAGGGGCCAAAGGGGATTTCATCCCCTGAGAGCCGACGTAGCACGAGAAGTGCAATTGGGACTATGTAGGTGGAGTACAAGGCCACGGTTGCAAGGCCGGTAACGGCATAGAATGCAGCCGCAGAGGCGATATTAATCAGGCCAAGGACGAGTAGGGTGGCGGTAGTAAGAAGGATAGAGCGGACGGGGATGTGGCGGGTGCTGTGGACCTGGGAGGGATTAGTTTGAGCAAGTTACAGAGAAAGTGGAACGTACGTGTGCAAAGTAGGGCGAGTAAGGTAGTCCGTTGTCTCGGCAGAATGCCCAAGTCATACGCGACGCGGCGGAGAGCAGACCCCAGGTGGATGTTACGGCCGATAGGACAATGCCTGAGACCATTAGGGTTGCGGCCAACTTTGAACTCGTCGCGGAGTAGAATATTTCGATAATTGGGTATCTCGTGGGGGTTGAAAGGGCGGCGTTGGTGTCCCCCATGCTGAATAGGAGGGCAATCAGGAAACCGAAGCCGAGAAAGCCATTGAGGACAATACTTGTGATCATGGCGCGGGGAACGACGGTTGTTGCGTTTTCAATTTCCTCGCTCATGTGCCACGCACCGTCAAAGCCTGACTCGAATATGAGACATGGTAACATTAACACAGGGATTTCGGCGGCTTACCAGTAAATGGGAAGGCGCTTGTGAGAAGGCCAACACACCAAGACACGCCATCGCTACTCCAACCCCCTTGGTTCTCAAAATCCGTGAAGACCCACTCAGCTGAATGTTGAGGTGCAAGACATACCATCGGGATTAAAAGGAGAAACCAGAGTCCGATGTGTATCAAGAGAATGGCGCTTTCTAAATGAGGTAGGATTTTGATGCCAAAGATGTTCACGAGGACTGCTGAGGTGATAATCGCAGTATAGAGCAGAGTTCCATGCCATCGCTCGAATACATATGTGTCGTGGTTTAGGACTAGGAGACCCTGAATCAAAGTCCCGCCGAGAAAGGCTGGTGCCGCCGTAGCAGCTAGCCATGCAAGGACTGAGGCCCATCCTGCGGTGTGTGAGAGTGTTGTACGGCACGACTTTCTGGATGTCTTACCAGTGTACCACCCCAACAATATGGAGTACTTGCGCGGTGCCAGCTGCGCAACCCAGTGGTATTGCCCTCCAGATGTTGGACTCCTGTTGTGCAAAAGTGATTAGCGTCAATTGGCTGAATTTCTCAGACACGGTTGGCTTACATTGATGCCATCTCACCCAGTGACGCACAAGTCGCAAGCGTACCGAAGAAACAGAGGATGAAGCCATATACCAGCGATACTGGACCACCATTGAGAAGTCCTCCTTGCAGTAAGCTGTGCTTGGATTAGCCTTTAGCTTGCAGTTGCCTGAGGATTACCAACGCTGATAATGGTTCCCATGTAGCCATCAATGTGCTTGAGAACCCCTGGTTGCGAGGTCAGCGCTGTGGCCATCAAGACTGGCATCGCTCTGACTCTGTTCGCACCACCATGGATATGAAGCCAAAGCTCCGCTGCTGCTGTTAGCTGTATGTCCCCACCAGTTCATACCGGAAACTCACCTTTAATGCCTGCCTCTTCCCCAAGTTTGCGAGAACAGCTCGGTCACGGCTGCCGTAAGAGTACTCCTCATCATCGTGCCTGACCTCGCCCGAACCGTTCTTGCTGGGCCGGCGCCCCGTCATCTCGAATTCCATGGTCATGCTTGAGATATAGAGACGTCGATGTCTTTGAAATAGTAGATGGCCTCAAACACTCATATGCTTGAGGTGCCATGGGAAAGAGGCTCCCTTGGGGGGATATTTGAAGATGAGAGCTTGAGCGGGCAAAATTCGGCACGCGGGGAGCCGGCATTCGAGACAAAACACGATAGAACAGGCACCAGAGTGCCCTGCCCCGTTACATTGTGCATCCTGCCCAGTAGCACAGGTGCAGAGGGCCGCCGGGTGTGATCGAGAAGCACTCCTAGAAGTGATCAGTACTTTTTCTATTTGGATAATTTGTCACAACTGGCTCATTACACCGAGCGCTCGAACCAGGGACCTTTTATTCACCGCTATCAGATTCACAGCGCGCCAAAAGAAATCATGCCATGTCGCATGGGAGTGGGTGGTTGCAGCGGACAAGGGTGCCCTATAATACCCAGCACATGCGGAATCCCAGAGTGGGCGGTCAGGGGCGAGGGGAGTGACTGGCGTGGTCGCCGACCCCTCTGATATTGATAATTATTCTTCACTGAGGCATCTGGAAAATTTAACCGTGTATGCTTAATTGTTAATTCGTTCTCAAGATGAGAGCCGAGTCAGATCCAAACCCGCTGGCGGCATTGTCACCTCCGCATTGGGTGATTAGCGATACCGATCATGGTGGATATGTGGTTATAGCAAACTGGACGATGATGTGTTTTATGGTTATAACAGTCATCGTCAGCCTGCTCAGGAAGCTATCCATCAGATCATGGAGCCTCGATGATAACCTGATGGCAGCTGCTGGTGTAAGGAGGCCCTCTACGTACATCTGCCTCCCCATACCAAACTGACAATACCACAGGCGTTTGGGCTGATACAATGCGGCATACTTCATAAAGCAGCCCTGGCTGGTCTTGGACGCCACGAAGCCAGCCTACTCGACGACGAGATAGACATGTGCAACAAATATAACTACACATATCAGATTCTATTTATCATAACCATCGTCCTGGCCAAAATGTCGCTGCTCCTTTTCATCATAAGATTGACGCCAAACGTGGCCACCATCAGGGTCGGAAGGATCATCCTATGCCTTATTGCTACATGGGGAGTTGGGACCGTCTTCGGGTTTGCATTCCAGTGCTCCTTGCCACAGCCATGGAACAACTCCTCTGGCGTCTGCCGAAACCAGTCTGCGCTGTACTATGCCGCTGGAGTCATTGATATCATCACCGACATCGCCCTTACCATCCTGCCAGTTGTCATCCTCTGGGGTGTCCAGATCCAGCAAAGAAAGAGAGCAATAGTGATGCTGGTTTTCATGGCCAGAATGCTGTGGGTTACTTCGGCGCCTACTTTGACAGAGAAACGGCTAACTAGACTCCACAGCGTATGCCTTGCAGAGATCCCGCGGTTGATCTATTTGTCGCGATATATTGGATCCGCTGATAAATCCTGGTACGGCGTCAATGTGGCAATTTGGACACAGTAAGACCCCCCACCGAAGACCCACCCCCTATTTGGCTGACAGCAGTTTTCCACGTAGGGCAGTCACGCACCTCAGCATTGTTACAGCCTGCATTCCCAGCCTACAGCATCTTTTGGCGAGCATGCAATCCGGCGTCTTCAACACAGCCCTCCCAGCTGGCTTTGAAGGTGGCCTCTCCTACAACCTCGAGTCCACTGGCAGTAGAGGCATGTCGCGTGAACTGTACGGCTCAAAGAGGGTCGGCACAACGCGCACAACGGTCGAGTCCGGCACACAGCCACAGCGCTCGGAGAGCAAGACGCGTCTAGTAGTGGATGGAGGGATTTACAAAACAACGGAGTTCATCCTGAACAACGTAGAAAGCGACCAAGACAGCGGAGCACGGAAGCGGGGCCCGCCGGCGGGATGCATAGGCTGAATGTAGCCCGCTGTCATTTGGAGCCTAAGTGCGGTAGTGGATGGTCCAGTGGCTAGTCTAGTGTTTATTGCTGGAAGTAACGCAGAGTGGTCTGGTAGGATCGGAATTAGATACGCATAGCAAATAACGTCTTACTCTTCATACTCCATCCCCTGTAGCACATTAGCGGCGTGGGCGCGCACCAGGGCGTTTGCTTTAGCTGGCCGTTTATACCGGCGGACGTTTTTGCCAACCCGCAGAATGTCTCGCTTTCGCATATGGCGAAGCTTGCGGTTCTTTGATTGATTCTCCGTAGGTATTGGTTTGGTTTGCGGTGGGTACACCCACGTACACACGGTCTGAAATATCTTGGCATATTGTTGGATATATTGTAATACCACCTAATCGGACCGTTCTAGGCACGAGGCCCAAGCCACCAGGTAGGTGACGTAGGACTGCCATATATGCCGGGCGTAGGGCAGACTGGTGCTAGGCAAAGCTGGGCGTAGGATCGGCATCAGCTTCATAGAAGCTGGGCGTAGGATCGGCATCAGCTTCATAGTAGCTGGGTGCAACGATCAGCCCCAGCTCTGAAGCTGGGCGTAGTTTGGGCGAAGCCGGGCGTTTGAGACGGGCGGATCGCCCAGCTTAACCAGGCCTCGGGCCTGAGCTAGCTTCAGGAGCCGGTCTACAAATAGTACGTAGGCCCAGTACGGAGATGATAGTTAATTAATTCAATGGTAAATGAAAATTCTACCCTGTCGTGATTAATAAGCTACCATGTGACGCTCACCGTCTCCCACAGCCGTTGGCCCTACGTAGTGTCGCCATGAAGAGCGATAGCGACCACCTCCCTTACTCCTCCACCCTTTGCTGCCCGAAAGCCCCCTATACCCCCCTATTAACCTCTCTGATGTAATGAGAGCGGCGGCTGGCGAATCAGCAGGACCAGGCTACACCAGGACGAGGCTACACCAGGACGGCGAGGGAGGTAGCACTTTCGAAGAGCTGGCGGTGAGCGTCACGTGATGGCTTATTAATCACGACAGGGTAGAATTTTCATTTACTATCAGGGTTAGCAAAATTATTCAACGTATTCTTGAATAACGTACATGTATACGAGTAGCGAACCGGCCAAAATGATGCGGTGACAATAACCCCCAACTAAATGTTCAATTCCTCCACAACAAAACATGCTGCCAAAAAACGATGAAAGGCAATTACTGCTAGCTATCCAAGCTCTACAAAGCGACCCAAAGTTACGCCTTCGAGCTGTAGCTAGGACCTTTTCTGTGGGCTACCGTAAGCTAGGTCATCGATTACTAGGCATACCTTCACGACGCGATATCCAAGCCAACTCACAGAAATTGACAAACCTAAAGGAATCAGTCCTTGTTCAATACATACTCGACCTAGCTACAAAAGGATTTCCTCCTCAGTTGTCTATTGTTGAAGATATGGCAAATCGGCTACTTGCAACATGCGACGTGCCACGTGTCGGGTTGCGTTGGGCTTCAAACTTTGTTAAGCAGCATGTAGAGCTCCGGACACGCTTTCAGCGCAAATACGACTACCAGAGGGCTAAGTGCGAGGACCCAGAAGTCATCCGTTGTTGGTTTGAGCTTCTACGCAACACAATTGAAGTTATACACGCACTTCAATGACAACAAGTTTCCAACTAACAAGAATTACGCCTTATGGACGTCCTCCTATCTTAGAGGAGAAGCCCTTCGATAGGTAGAACACTTCCTTAAGGACTACTTTCAATATGAGGACACCTGTGGTACGATGACTACTACTAGAACTATGTTCAGTACTTAGAAAGGATTCAAGAAGGAGATCCGCTGCATGTTTGGCGATATCGATGAGGTTAAAACTGCAGAAGACCATCTATACAAATTGAAGCAGAATGGTAGCACCCTTACATACAGTACGAAATTCCAAAGATATAGCAACTAAACCAATTAGGAAACCTACATGCTCATTAGCCACTATTGTCGTAGACTAAAGAGCCATGTCTGTATGAAACTCGCATGACCCCCAAATTGTCACGATTATTGCAAGGGGCTGTTATTCATGAGACGATTATGATGATATTGTGGTTCTATGAGTCCCGAAGACCGGCCATAAGAATGGCCTCTCCTAGCACGTGATGTGCTGACTAATTCTAAGTATGAAATTGCCTCACACTCGCCCCCACTGGGTCCCGAATCACCATCTGAATCCTCCGAATAGCTTCAACTGACCACAATCAATGCCTCTCAAACTGTCTATCACCGAAATCCATGCTGAATAACCATGCTCTCGTCCCTCCTGTATCACTCTGTCCCCATCCTTCGGAACACTAGCCATAACTCCAGCCCGTCATTCCCCCATGCCGAGCATCAATCGTAAACGCGCATTTTCTTCAGCCAATTCAGTCATGGCGGCCTCGCGCTTGATGACTTCGTCGGAGATCTATTGCTGCGCATGGTGAACCACTTCTTGGAGACTTGACTCCAATTCCTCAATCCGTTGATCCTTTGATGATGTAGGTGATTGGCAGGTCAAAACGCAAACTGCATCGAACAATGGTCACTTTACCAGTCACTGGAATTGCAAGGGGCTGTTATTCATGAGGCGATTATGATGATATTGTGGTTCTATGTGTCCCGAAGACCGGCCATAAGAATGGCCTCTCCTAGCCAAAAGACATGGTCTTACTCATCAAACATACAGTCCAGATCGACAACTAGCTATATGAGTTCTAGAAGGAACAACGAACTTACGACAGCCCAAAGAAGAGTTATAAGTATCGAGGTAACAAAGGTCGAAAGAGAGAGAATTATTCTCAAGACAACCGATGGTCAGACCCTATAGAACTTGATGCCACCCTTAAGCAAGGCAAACGCCTACATAACTATGACAAGGAGCAACAGCTTAAAGAACAGCTCTGTTTTAACTACAACAAGCCTAGACATATGGCACAAAATTGCAAACAACCAGAGAAAGGGAACGGCAGACGGAAGTATGGCAAACAGCTCAATGCCACTTGGTAAGGTTAGGGCGGGTATGTTGCCCTATGAGGACAGCTATGCACCACGTTAAAAGAGAAAGAGAACTGGAGTATTACTACTTAGGATCTCGAGGAATTCCGCTTGTTAAACGGAGAAGACAAGATTGATGACGAGGAGCTCACTAGTTCTCAAAAGCACCAGTTATAAGCATTTGAGAAGACAGCAAGTAAGACTCTTTTTAAGGAACAACTGCTAGGAGCAGTAAGAACCTTCAAGGAAGCCATGCTCTAGGAGACAGTCGATTAAGGAGTTCCTATGCCAAAGCCACTAACGAGCTGGCAGGTTGCAGTTCGCACAATGAGGTGCTAGAATACCCTCACTAGCAGGAGCTACATAGAGCGAAATACACAGAGAGGGAAGCCACAGGATGGCTAGAATATAAACTCTGCAAATATAACGTCTAGGATGCTATCATAGATTAGAGAATCATTGACATACACCACCCTAACAAAGAGGTCTATGAGGCTTGACGAAACAATCTGTTAGTATTACAACAACTAGAACAGGAGGGAGAGTATGAAGCATCATAGCTTGTAGAAATCTAGGCTTTAAATGAGTACCATTTCCGAGGAACCCATTCTAGGAGAGAAGAGGAAAACATAAGCATTAGAAGCGCACTAACGCCTATGCCTTGAAGCAAAACGAAGAAGAGAAGGGACACTACTTCCACGACCATTAGAATATGGCGAATATGAGGGTTTTTCCTTAGACGATTCAAAAAACTAGGAGGCCTTAGCAGTAGGCCACTAGAGGCCTAGTACCAACCAGCTATGTGCCACAATGGGTAGCATGTAGATATATGTAGTTACTAAGATACAACAACATCTCCGAGCTATGATAGACTTAGGAGCAATGGGCAACTTTATAACAAAGAAAGTAGCAAACACATACAGTTTTAGGATGCAACTAAAGACCGACCCATACCCATTAATGGTTGTAGATGGGCAGCCTTTTTTAACTAACAACAGAATGGTGACCTACAAGATGGTCCTATTAGAAATGGTCATGCTACACAGACACAAGGAAACAATACAGTTCGATATTGTACACATGAACAATCATGCATGTATCCTTGGTGTACCGTGGCTTAAGAAACACAACCCCTAGATCAACTAGCGGAAAGAGAAAGTTGTGATGAGCTAGTGCACATGTGAACGAACAGACATGATGCAAGAAGGGGAGAGAAACTCCTAGGGCTGACGTGAGGCATGTGCAACCTCTATAGACCTTAGTGACCTAGCCTAGGCACCCTCACTAATGAGTATACTGGTGGAGTATAAGGAATATGAGCAGTTATTCTAGAAAGGCCCTAACGAAGAGACGCTTCCTAAGCACCAACCATGGGATCATGAGATACCTATCATGGAAGGAAAGAGTCTACCGTTCAGACCAATATATTAGATGTCAGCAGCAGAGCTAGACATACTAAAGGAATACATTGACAAGAACCTCGCGAAAAGGTTCATTTGACCATCGACATCACTAGTAGGAAGTCTAATACTATTTGTGCCAAAGAAGGACAAGAAGTTAAGACTCTACATGGACTATCAAGGAATGAACAACGTCACTATTAAAGATAGATACTACCCTTGATGTAATGGTGGGTGCACCAGATGTGAGAATGTAGCCACCAAGGAAGGGATGAATTTACTAAGACAACACACTGTCTTAGAAAACAAAGCCAAAGGGTCGTAGCTTAGACTATTCCACAACGCAGCAATCAGGTGTGTGATGTAGTGAAGTGGTTCAGACAAGTTGCAACAAATGTTGAGTCTGGGAACTCAGGGGTAAGTCAGAGGTTAACACCTCACTGACTTTTCAGAAACAAGGAGTAACAAGATGAATGCTTGGAAGCTTGGAAAAGACGTGGAAGTATGTGATAGTCGATTTACTGTATTGTCTGCTTGCCATTTCTTAAGGAAAGGGCAATCCTATTTATGCTAAAGGAGTGTAGTTCTCTCATTTTCCAAGACTTTCCATGACTTACCAGGCTTGGTAACTGTAGTCGACGTAAGAGAATTCCATAGAACCATCTCTTAGGTTTGTAGCCTATAGGAAGTAAAAGGAGGTCCAAGGTCAGAGTACCCCTATAGACAAATTATGTTATAGACAAATTATGTCATAGACAAATTATGTCATAGACAAATTATGTCATAACTTAACCAATCTTGTGGGTAACTAAAGAGCGATGACATGTAATGAATCATAGAGGGTTGTAGAAGCTTTTGGAGCTATCGTTCATCTTACTAGGACTCTAGTTGGTAGAGATATGTCATGTGGTAGTATTAGCCCAGTAACTGAGGAGTGATGTCATGTAATGAATCATAGAGGGTTGTAGAGATATGCTATGTGGTAATATCGGCCCAGTAACTAAGGAGCAATGACGTGTAATAAATCATAGAGGGTTGCAGCAATCGTTGAGTAGTATTGCTCTTGTTGTTGGTGTGATAAGCCAAAATATGTATAGTGACTTGTAGGTTTGAGGAGGAGATTTCCAAGTTTGCTCTTGAGTTTGATAGCAAACTGAGTGCAACGAATGTCAGTATGACATGATACCCCTCTTAAGGACGTTTGTTAGCTGTGTGCTTGCCCTTAGGCCAGGTGGCTTTCTTAGAAAGAAATTCTAGAATCAGCTTGGATGCATTTTTTAGATTTCTCTTAGGTTCCCAAGTGTTGTCACTTGTAGGATAGCCTTTCCACTTAACGAGGAAGTAGTCCTGACCTCCAAGTATCTTTTTGTCAAGGATAGACTCTACTTCATATTCTGGTTGATCCAAAATCAGAACAGGAGGTGGAGGAGACTGAAGTGGTCTTAAGGAACTTTCTTGTGCCTTAGACAAGAGAGATGCATGGAAGACATTATGAATAGTCCAAGTAGGTGGTAATGCAAGCTCGAAAGCATTCTTGCCAATAGTCCTTGTGATCTTAAAGGGTCCAAGTCTTTTAGTATCAAGTTTGTCTGATGGTCTAGTAGTTGTGATATGTCTTCTAGACAAAAAGACTTGATCACCAACTTTGAATTGTGGTGCAACCACCCCCCTGTTAAAGGTCTGAGCCTGCTCGTCTTGTGCACGCTGTATTTGGACCTTGAGATAGTCCTGGAGGCCCTTAAGGTAGATGATTCTTTCAGTAGCAGAAGGGTTTTTGAGATTTTCAGGACAATTATGTTCTGCCACTTCAAACCTAGGGTGATAACCATAGTTTGAATAGAAAGGTGTCTCTTTTGTGGTGTTAGAGACCATGTTGTTGTAAGCAAATTCTGCAAGATGGAGAAGATCTGCCCAGTTGTCTTGAGCATAGTTTGTATAAATTCTTAGATATTGTTCAAGTACAGAGTTGACTCTCTCTGTCTGGCCATCTGTTTGAGGGTGATAAGCTGTAGAAAAGCATTGTTCCATGTTTAAGAGTTTAGAGAACTCCTTAAAAAAGTTTGAAGTGAAAACTGCTCCCCTATCTGAGATCCAGTGTCCAGGAATTCCATGATATTTAAAGACCACCTTGAGGAATAGCCACGCAAGTTCAGAAGCTGTGATAGTCTCATTGCAAGGCTCAAATTGTGCCATTTTTGTTACCCTTTCTACCACCACAAGGATAGACTCATAAGGGGTAGCACCCCCTTTTGGGATAGAAGGAGGCAACTTGACTATAAAGTCAATGGATATGGAGTCCCATGGGCGTTCTGGTATAGGTAGAGGCTGCAAGAGGCCATAGGGCTTTTGCCATGTAGGTTTGTTCAAGTTGCAAGTAGTGCAAGAAGATATATAGTCTTGAAGAGTAGTCCTTAGACTAGGCCAGTAGAACTTTCTTGTTAGAAGTTCATAAGTTTTTGCAAAGCCAAAGTGCCCTGCATGTAAGGATGCCTCCTTACTCGGGGTAGTTACGGCCGTCACGTGGCGCCATCGAGACTCGGGGCCGTTACGGGTCAGTCGCGACTGACAGCCTTAGGCACATAACGTAAGGAAGCCTTAGGCAAACAGGGAGCTAGCTGAGTCGGAGCGGTTTCGGGTATTTTAAGGGAACAGCCATACAGGGTGACACCTTCATCTTTTTTGTATCCTTCGTAGTAGACCTATAGGATAGAATACAGCATCACCTCCGACTCGCACTCCCATATGCACCTACGGAGAGCCGTATTCCCTGTGTCCTTACATTATACAAAAAAGATCACGCCTGCCGGGGACGGCCGTACTTAAATAATATCCCACAACGGAACGACTCAGGAGAACTGTCGAAACACCACCGACCGCGACTCAGTGACATTTCGAAGTAGAGACCTGATGACTTCAAATAGCCGTGACCCCAGAGAACTCACGGACAACCAGTGGATCAGGGTTTGATCCTGCAGAGCAAGCTGGTAAAGTCGCCGACGCGTTGGCGCCGAATAGGATACGAGATCCTTAAGAACCCCCTCAAGCACAGAGGCAATTGTGAACAAGAGTGTTGATAGCTACGAGCTACCGGAAGTCAAACTCTTTCGTATCGACACCGATACACTCCCGAACCAATATGAGGAAAATGACCTCAAACATCCCCCAAGACAATGATGGTCAACCGTCACGTATGTCAACGAGACAAACCACCGCTGCAGCTACGACCGCTGCACCCACCGATGACATACCGGATCGAATGGCAAACCTCGAGATCCAGATGCAAGAGATCAAGGAAATGATAGCCAACCTAGCGGCAACCCAGACCAGAATACCGTCCACGCCACAGGTGGACACCGTCGAAGTTGAGGAGCGACGAACTTCCCCTATGCGAAACACCCCCGAGACAGTTCAGTTGCCGCCTCTTCGAAACACTCGTTCTCCATCGATTCCGAGGATGTATTCCGAAGACCCTCCGAATCGCTACAAGAAATCCACCATCTCTGAGAAGATTACGCCGCTCAGCGATGGGATAGAACATACCTTTATGCAATGGAGCGCGTCCATTCGGGACCGCCTCGTAGTCAATGAGGATCACTACCCTACCGACGTCTCGAGAAGAGCGTTGATATGGGGGACTACGACTGGCCTGGCAAAGAAATACCTCGAACCCCAATACCTATCCGCGACACATGGGTTTCGGAGTGCCGACGAGATGATGGACCTGTTGGGTTCATATTACCTCACTGGCAACGAAACGGAACAGGCCCGGAACCTCTTCGACGACCTCCAAATGGGAGAGAAAGGACATACCAACGAGACTTTCTCAGAGTTCAAAGCTCGCTTCCAAAGTGCAGCTATTACGGGACAGGTCACAGAGTCGGAATGGTTTCGGTACATGTGGAACAAGTTGACCCCTCAATTCCGTAGCCGCGTAGCGGTTATCAAAAGTCAATGGAAGGGAGACTACCACACTATGGTCCGAGAACTCACCGCCTTCGATCAGGAGCGATGCCGGAACAACGAGCTAAGCTTCCCGTCCAAGAGCGGCGAGTCGAGCTCCCGAGGACCCGCTCGTCTGAGCTCATCTAGGTTCACACCCGCTGAGCCCGGAAGAACCCAACCGCTGAGGCCTACAAGAAGCCCTCTGGTCTCCTTCCAGAGGACTCCTTTTACGCCCACGGCCCCCAAGCCGGACATTACAGGCCGCGTGCGGACCGCCGTGCCGGCTACGTCCGGGAACTGTTTCAAGTGCGGCAAGCCGGGCCATTTCCAAGACAAATGCCCGCTCAACCCCACCGTCAAGGAGATTGACCGCGAAGCCCCTGAGGACGAAGAGCAGTGGGAGGAAGCAGTCGCCCACCAGTCGGATGCGTCCCTGGAGGAAAACGACGAGGCCTAGGGAAAGGCTCCTTCCTAGGTCTACGCAAATGTGATCTGCAAGGACTGGATTTACGAGAGCTCTTGGGAGGCTCCCAATTTCTCGTTGATACAACCCTGAGTATGAACGGACTCGGGGTGCAAACGAAGTCACTCGCAGACACAGGATCAAATGGCTACCTCGTCATTAATAAGCTTTTCGCGCAACGGTTGTCGAAAGCGCTTCAGAGCCCCATACGGAAACTGCCCTACTCTGTACCCATACGTGGATTTCAGCGAAATATCCAAAGCTACGTATCGGAGTATATTCGGTTACACTTGACAGTCGAAGGACGCCGAATATATAACTGCCCCTTTGTGCTCCTAGATCTCGGAGCGCAAGATGTGATAATTGGGAAGAAGCTTTTTAGCCGCTTCCGAATCCTACTCGACTCTGCAAAGAGCCTGCTAGTATGGCCAAAGGAGTACCCGCCTACTCCTAGCTGGAGCAAAGAGATCACCTTGCCCTACCACTCGCGTGAACTGTCTATACGTCACCCCGCCCATCAATCGGATGCGAACCGGCGGGACGATGCCATCGACCATGACGACAGACGACGTGAGGGCGGACGCTCGATACCAATGAAAGTGATAACGGCCCATCGTGACGCTATTATGATCACCCCACCGAGCCCGGTGCGAGACGAGGGAACGACCCACCCGCACCCCAAAACCCCAAGGACACGAGCCTCGCCCATGGAAACCTATAAAGACGGACCCTTAGGGCAAGTGGAGGCGAAACCTCCAAGAAACGGACCATCCGCATATGAGAGAAAGAATCATGGGAGGAGCGGAGTCTTCTCTCTTTCCCGACGCCAGACCCTGGTACGCAGCTTCACGCCGGTCCAAATTTGCGAGATTGGCGCAAACGCTTTCCACTATGAGATGATACGAAGCGACTCCGAGTTCTTTACGACAAGCATCTACGAGATCGACCAGATCATCCGAGAGAGGGAAGCGGCCGAGGACGAGGAAACGCTCTGCCTCATTCGGGACAAGCTTCCGCATATGCACCGCAACTATTCCGATGTCTTCTCGAAGTCGGAATCTGATCAGCTTCCCCCGCATCGCATATACGATCACAAGATACAACTAGAAGCCCCTTTACCAAATGCCTTTTCGCCACTATACCGACAAAGCACCGAAGAGCTTAAGGCGACTAAGCAATACCTATTAGAGAACCTCGAGAAGGGCTTTATAGTCAATAGCAATAGCCCGTTTGCCTCCCCTATACTGTTCGTGAAGAAGGCAGATGGCAAACTGAGATTTTGTATCGACTACCGGAAGTTGAACGGACTTACCCGTAATGACCCCTACCCTATCCCGCGTATCGACGAACTACTAGGACGGGTGTCGAAAGCAAAAATCTTCACGAAGCTAGACATTAGGCAAGCCTTCCATCGTATACGAATGGACCCCGACTCCGAGGAGTACACGACCTTCCGGACTCGGTATGGATCCTACAAATGCAAAGTGCTGCCGTTTGGCCTAACGAACGGCCCCGCAACCTATCAGAGGTATATGAACGACGTTCTTATGCAATACTTGGACGACTTCTGTACTGCCTACCTAGACGACATCCTAATCTACTCCGAGGACCCCGCGGAACACATGGACCACGTACATAAGGTCCTCCAACGGCTTCGAGAAGCAGGACTACAAGCCGACATTAAGAAATGCGAGTTCAACGTAACCCGGACAAAGTATTTAGGCTATATCCTGACTACTACCGGTGTCGAAGCGGATCCCGAGAAGATCGAACCCCTCCGGAATTGGATCCGGCCAACAACTGTCACAGGCGTGAAGTCTTACCTTGGATTCTGCGGCTTCTACCGCCAATTTATCAGAAATTTCGGGAAAATAGCCAAGCCTCTCACCACTATCACCAGCCCCTCAGAACCGTTCCTGTGGACTGACGAATGTGAGAACGCTTTTGAAGAAATGCGCCGACAGCTTTTAGCCGTGCAGGCGCTCCACCACTTCAACCCCGAATTGCCTACGAAGCTGGAAACAGACTCTTCTGATGGAGTCGTAGCCGGTGTCCTTTCTCAGGAACACCCCGACAAGCGATGGTATCCTGTAAGCTTCTACAGTCACGTCCTATCTGGGCATGAGATCAATTGGGAGATCCACGACAAGGAACTGTTCGCCATCGTCAAAGCGTTCGCAAAATGGAGGCCAGAATTAGCATCGGTACGCCACCGAATCGACGTCTATACAGATCACCGATCGCTGGAATACTTCATGTCGACGAAGGTTCTCACGGCGAAGCAGGTTCGGTGGATGGAGCTACTCTCCGACTTCAATTTCTCTATTGCGTATACTGCTGGCAAGAACAATCAGAAGGCAGATATACTGAGCCGAAGAGAGCAAGACCTGATTACGCAACAGAAGGTCAAACTCGACAGCCGTGCGAGGGTGCTGTTAGGCCCAGCCCGACTACACTCCCGAATCAGTGCCGAATTAGCACAAACGTACGTGGCCTCGATCAATGCGATGGACGCCCCGAACACCCAGGTCCCCTTTGACCTGATAGAAGCGCTCTGTGCGGATAATAGGAGGTCGTTTACCGACACTCGCGTGAAAGACCCCCTACCTAACGGGTTTATAATGAAGGACCAACTCTTGCTATACAAAGGTCGACTGTGCGTAAACCGGCACACCGAGTTATGTACGAAACTCATACGGGAAGCACACGATCAAGTATCAGTAGCCCACCCTAGTGGCAGGAAAACTTATCAGTTACTCGCCCCGAAGTATCATTGGGTCGGAATGGAAGCGGATTGCCTCCGATATGTGCGCAACTGCGTGACGTGCCGACTTTCTCACACTAGCGTGACGAAGCAGCAAGGCTTCTTACACCCCCTACCGGTACCCGAATACCCCATGCAACACCTAACGATGGACTTTAAGGAATTCCCAAAGGATAAACACGGATTCGACAGCATCCTTGTGTTCATGGACCGACTCGGTAAGGGTTCGGTGTCCATACCGTGTCATAAGACCACCGATGCCCGCCAAATGGCGCAGCTATTCATCGAATGGATATATCGATTCGGACACACCCCAGAGTCGATCATTAGTGATCGCGGACCCTAATTCATATCAGCTTTCTGGCGAGAGTTCTGCCAAATCATAGGGGTCAAGATTAAGCTGTCGACAGCCTATCACAAGCAGACCGACGGGCAGACGGAAATCATGAATAGGTATATCGATCAGAGACTGAGGCCCTTCGTATCACATTACCAGGATAACTGGAGCGAGCTCATTCCCATCATGGATCGGGTGCAAATGACCCTTCCCCATGCCTCGATCGGAATGACCCCCTACCGACTCAAGTACGGAACTGATCCGCGCACCAGTTGGGACTGGGAAACCCCGAAAGCCACGACCCCTAGGGAAGTCATGAACCAGAAGGAAGCCAAAGCAGTAGCAAACCGCATGCACTCCGCATGGATTTACGCAAAGGAGAACATGGCCAAAGCACAAGAGGATATGTCTAAATACGCGAATCGACGCCGATGAGCCATTGACTGGGACGTAGGAGACAAGGTTTACCTATCGACCAAGAATCTGAAAAATCACCGCCCTAGCCGTAAGCTGGGGCAACAATGGGTCGGACCCTATACGGTACTCGAACAAATCGGACACGCCTTCCGACTAGACCTACCGAAGGGTTCCCAAATACACGATGTCTTCTCTCCAGACGTACTCATCAAGGCTCCAAATAACCCGCTGCCCGGTCAAGCAGCGCCTGAGCCAAGCAGCGAAGTCGTAGACGGCCTAGAGGAGTGGGAGGTCGAAAAGATCCTCGCTGTAAGGATCCGGCGAAAACAACTTCAATACCAGGTATCCTGGGTCGGATACGATCCGGACCCGGAATGGTACCCCGCCTCAAACTTTAAGAACTCCCCCTACAAAATCCGGGAGTTCCACGCGGAGTACCCAAACCTGCCAGGACCGCCGCAGGACCTACCCGGCTGGATCACGGAATGGGAGACAGGCAAACCAAGCTACGATCACGAGAGGCACGGCAAAGCAGAGGAAAACAGCGTCGTTGCTACCTACGACACTAAACTAAACACCCTCTAAGCCAGGGCACCCTCAGAGCCGTAGCCCTTGCGGAAGCCACCCTTCCCCAAACGTCTCACCGGCGTCGCAACAAGCCGGCTACCACCATGAGAGACGAAGGGTCGAAGTGACCCCACGCGAAAGACCACGCCCGATTCCCTCCGACACAGGGCCTATCACCAAGGTCGACGGTCACCCCCCTCCTCCTCCACCTCCGCCCCCCTCTTCCTCTTCTTCCCCCACCACCGCCACCTTCGCCGCCGCGGCGAGGACGTCGGGGATCCTCTCCACCAACTCCCCACCGCATCCACCGCAGAAGCCACCCCATCAAGGGCAGCGATCTCCTTCTCCTGGTTCACCAGGATCAGGGCCGATTTCTGGCCCACGACGGCCACGGCCTGGCGGACCCGCTACGGTCGTCAGCGCGAGAACCAAAAACACACAAGGGAAACGGAAAACTTACCTCCAGACCGTCCTCGACGGCGGCGCGGAGGGCGCAACTCTCCATATAGGCCGAAAGCTCGGCCGGGGAGCGGAACTTCGGCATATTGGCGGTGGCCAATGTGACCACACGCCCAATCTCCGCCGCAGCGGCCTTGATGGCGGCGGGGACGGGAGGGTTGCTGCCTCGGTAGCCAGGAGCTTCTGGTACTCCGGGCCAGCAAACCAGGAGATCTATCTCCAGAGGTCAGCGACGGGCAGACAGACAAACCACAAAACCGAAAACCAAACGAGAACCCACCGGAACACACGTTGCGTGTTGGGCCACGCAGCGCTCACACTTGGAGCTTTCCAAGCTCCACACACACGAGACGGCGGGATCTCCGTCCTTCTTGCGCCTTTGGCGCGCACGCAGCGCATACACTGCTGGCGGAAAGCCACAGTGAGGGCGCCGGGAGGAGGGGAACCGGCATCTTCAAATTGGAAATCTGCGATTTCCCGTCAGCCCAACCCAAGTTATCACCACCGCGCCAGCGCGGTTCCGTCACCTACCAAATCGTTCGTTGTGTTTTTGTATCTAAAAACAACCTGTTAGCATCCAGCTGTACCATCGGAAGGGCCACTTACC